>NC_056735.1:866483128-866577757 GCF_019279795.1 Protopterus annectens
AGTACGCCTGAATACACCCTCAGAAGCCGGTGCCTGCAAAGCGGCTCCGGACCCATCCAAGGTAGACACATCCACAGGTTCCACAGTCAAAGAAACATCTCACGGCATACTGGACTCAGAATGGGTCTCAGTAGAGGCCTGCAAATCTGAAGTAGCGGGTATCAGGGGCTGCGAAAGCGCCTCACCGAGTACCGGTGAACTGGCGACTAGCTTAGGAGAAGCGTAGTTGGCAGCTTTGGACCTATGCGGTCTGTCTCTGTCTTTATCTTTGTGTTTTTTCGGAATGTTGGTAGTCAGGTGGCTTACCGAAGCCATTTCTGGATAATTAAACAGAGTACCAAAATATTTTGATGTGAAAATGAACTGACGACAAATAGTATGAGGTTTGAATAAGGCACAAAGCCGACAGCAAGGTACATCGTGGTCTGGGCCTAAGCAAGGAATGCAGTACGAATGAAAATCTTTATGAGGTATTTGCTTTCCACAAGAAATACAACTGTTAACTTTTACTGACATCGGTTTAGAGCAAGAAAAAGGATCCCCAATGGGGTACTTAGCTTAGTTGAAGATATGAAACTCAAAAACGAAAATTTCAGAAGTCGACTGACCTGCACTTGCGAACTGCTTCTGCTTCGTGCACAGCAAGAAAGTCCGATGTAATGGCATCAGCTGCATGCTTTATACCCCTGACTACCTGACGTCATGGAAGATGAGACAGCAACCGATGCAGGACCCAAGACTTTGATAATCAGGCCGACTGAGGTCTACCTGCAAGCAGATAACCCAAATGTGATGACTGCAACAGTGAAACACGAAGAACATCACGCTACCAATTCATGTGAAACAGAGCACCTCTGATATTGTTCCAGAGGAACCTGAATGAGTGGATGGGGAATCGTAAATTCTTACTGGGAACAGTGCCCACAACCTTCCTGGACATGGGCAGTCTTCACTAAATGCAATCCTGGGTACTGAGTAGTACCTCTATGGTATTACGTTGGGTTGAAACGACTAGGTTTAAAATGACCTTAGGGTCAATACCTAGTAATCTCCTATGATCCTATGTAAAGAAACTAACACACCACAAAAATAGTACAATTTTAGAAAAAAATCTTTACTTGCAGTTAACTTTCTCCCTCTCCTTCCCCTACCCAAAGTATTTTTCCAAACATTACTGACATGAAGTAGAGCATACGCTTTAGAGTCCCCTACAAGTCCAACAAATTTTAAAAATGTCCTACATTTCCAGATTTTCTTCGGTCATACTTCACAAATATAATTATTGCGCTGTGAACCCACATTAAGTTACTGGGTTTATTTCTGTTCATCTTCATCTCCCAAATCCTTTCTCTCTGCTTCATTTCGAACGTACTCTTGATTCTTCTAGTCAACTGTCATGCTCCCTTCCTTCTCTCCAACATTTTTCGTTGAAACATTGGACAAGGTTTCACAGGCACAGTCTCTCTGTAGTCTTTATTACCACAACAAGAAGCATAATCTCCTTCTGTTTCATAGCTTACTTTTTGTTGGACAAACTTTTGCATTTCTTCCTTAGAATGTACTTCATCAAAAAATGAAGTTGTCCCTACAGGGAAGAACACCTTGAAGACAGCTGGGTGCAGCAGTTTGAATCTCACACCTGCATCTCAACATTCTGTGAACAGTGGAATAAATTTACTCCTCTTCTGCCTGGTGTACAATCAGTATTCATTCTCCACAAACACTCTGTAGTCTCTCATTTTTAGTACTTTGTCCTCCTGCTACAGTTTTGTCAGAATCAACTCCTTCTGGTGGTAGGATTGCATCTTTACTATTAAAAATCTACATTGCTTTGTCATAGCCAGGTTTGGAGCATAACACAATGTGCCCTTTCAACTAAACTCCTGCTGTGGAATACCAGTCCAGTTGCTTATTTGTGCTTTCATAAAATTAATGCTGTCTGTTCCTTCCAGCTTCTCTGGCATTTTCCCTACATGCTCTGTCCTCTAATTCTATTAATTTTTGAAACATCTCTTCTTGAGCAGTCTCATATTCAGCCAGTCTTTTCTTCATTTCGACCACTGAGTTTTGCAGCTTCATCACCTCATCTGAACATGTTTAAAGGTTCTTCCATTTTTTCCCAAACTTTTGTTGTTTATATTGATATACTCCATCAGTGTTCTGTTTATTTTAACCAGGTCCGTGTGCGGTTGTCTTGTATCTTCCTGTAAGGTTACTGGAATTCATGTATGGAGATTGCATTGCATTTTGATGGACAGCTGCAGAAATTTCCCCAGTCAGTGTTTCTTCCTCACTTTTTGTAGCTGATTTATTCCAGGTCTTCTGCATTTCTTTTTTTCCAGGCATTTAGGCAGTACACTTACTAGCCAGTTACTGAAATTTACCCATAAACACAAGTCTACTGGTTTCTCTGCCGAGTTTATGTTTTCACACTGGGAGAGCTAAAAATTAAACTGTTACTCGATGTGAGCCATCTAGGAAGTCCTGGTGCAATTCTTATTGTGCCTTTATTTGACTGGCTAGAGGGCTAGGTTGATTAAAAATTGAATCGCTGTACCAGAAGCATATTGCGACAATCAGCACAATACTTGAGAAGAGTGTTGCTGGTTTCTGCTAAGCTCTAAGAAAGCTCAGACTTACATTACCATATGCACTGTTTCGGCACTTGTTTTCCATTGCACTGTTTCTCTATCGAATATCTGCACTTTGACTTTTTTTTTTTTACAGTCTTTAGTTGGAACTGTTGCTCTCAGTGTAGCAGCACCTAGCAGTGATCTGTATAGACAACATCTTGTAGTGCAATTCCCCATGTAATCTATGTAGATGCCAGTCTCTCTGTGTTAGTTTCCCTTAAAATACCCTTACTATCTACATAGATTTTTCTTGGCTACTAGAGCATCTAGTCTGCTTATAGCGAAACATAGCTTATTTAGTTCTTTGTGTTGTTGACGTGGTCAGTATTTAAATTTCCCTCATCAGCAGCCATGGATAGGCACTTCCCAATTCTGTGGCCAGTCTGGTTTGGATGGGTATTCTTAGGCATTGTAGCAACTGCCTCACATACACTGACAACCCGCTTACTCTTAATAAAACAGATAAAGTAGTGAGAAATGTAAGTTCACTTTAAAGCTAGAGGTAAAACTCTCATACAGCCAAAACTAATCCTATAGAGGTTGTCAGTGACACTTGCACAACTGCACAGGGTAAAGTCTCTACAGCTAAGGCACTTGCAGGTAATCTTCTTAAAACACTAAGACCTCCTGCACAGTGCAATCAAAAAAGGGTATTCAGTCAACACATAAACGCTTCGTTATAACTCCACCTACATCTACACATAGTAGCACTGTATCCAATGCCTCTACTTCTAAGCCCTTTAGGCAAAACAATGCACAACTGAACTCCCTGGTCACTGGTGCTATTACAGCGAGGCACACCCATATCTCACTCACCAGAATGAGTAAGGACAGTGTCACGGTCAGCTGTCTTTCTGGGGAACAAAATCCGTCAAGTCACATAGGCACTAAGGTCACTGAAACAACAGGTACCAGTATGATTCTTTTATAGTCCATGTGGGTGTTACATACCTCCCTTGGCTATATAAAGTGATATATGACCGAGCTTGCTGATTGTGTTTCTCAGGCAGGTGTGAGCCTAGCGCCAAGCAGTATACTAGCTTCTCCAAGGATGATGCAACTTTACCAACAGAAAATGACTAATTTTAACAATTGGCTTAGCTTCTGGTGTCAGTCCAAGGGGGTACTATCTTGGACTGGCAGGGGATGGCTGACCGACCATGCTGCTTTACCAGGGATTGTCTGCACTTACTCCCCTGTAGGCCTTCCGATATTGACAAAGACTATTTCCATCCCCATAGTGTCTTTTTCAGGCAATGTCAAACTGATAAACCTCCCAACTTAACCAAGCCTATGGAGGAATATCAGAAGGTGGTACTGCTCAATGCTGGAAGCCTTAACAAGAAACTCCACTCCCTGGAGAGTGCAGACATCTGTATAGCAATGGAGATACGTTTTAAAGTCACAGAGGGTACCCCGGCAATGCAAGGTTATAATACTTTTCACACCTTTAGACCAGGTACTGCACAGAGGGAACTAAAGATGGAGGAGTCTCAGTCTGTTAAAAACAACCTCACATCTACACTAGTTAAAGTGCATGACCCACTGCAGTGCATACATGTGCAGCTCACCATAAACTACTATATTCTTGCAACCTACAGGTCCCCCTCCATACCCCCGGAAACCAATACTACCCCTCTCAATGTACTACAGTCCCTCACCGTTCAACCCAATACGATCTTTATGGGGATCTGAACTACCCCTCTACAGATTGGGAATCCTTCACCACTTTTATTGCACAAGCTCAGCGATTGCTACACTTCATCAATACCAACATCCTGGAACAGTTGGCCCATTCTTCTACCAGAAGTACAAACATCCTTGACGTTGTAATTACAAACATGGGGGAGTGATGTTCCTCAGCCAATATAAATGTCCTTGCTCATCAGATCTAATCATAAGGCAGTATTGCTTGAAATAAAAATTAAACGGGGGACATTAAGAAACCAAAAACCTTTATGAAGTATTCCAAAGCTAACCTCTCTCTACTAAGCGACACCTTGTCTAAATTCCAAGCATACTCAAACCCAATAAACACCATAGCATATGCTGAGCTATTTACAAAATCCCTGTACAACCATATTGATAGCTGTATAGGGTGAGCTGTGTCACTTTATATTAAGAATAAGATGAATGCAAAAGACAAGCCACCCTGATTGAATCACAGTATCAATCCATTATACAACAACAAAAATCTTGGCCAAGTGTTGGAGGAACAAAGCCCAACATACTAAGAAAAAACCCTGACCAACCTAAACAAGCAGCTAAGAAGATTAATTAATACTTCAAAGGCTAAATTTGAAAAATAAATGGCTTCTCAGTAAAAGAACAACCACAAATCTTTCTACAGCTATGTCTGTAAACTCAAGGGAAATACCAGCAAAGTGCAGAACTTATTGTAAATGGCATCACCTACACTGAACCGGAGGCCACTGCCAGCAGTTTTGTTGACAGGTTCAGCTCAAACCCCTCACCCCCATAACCCTCTATAGTCCAAAGGAAATACCATGTACCACAACCTGCACAACTATTACTAGGGAACAGGTCTTCAATGCACCTTCAAAGGCCAAAAACACTGCATCGATGGGCAGTGATAACATCCAAGGATGCTTACTAAATAGCATGAAATGTGATTTCTCTGGTCGAACTGAATCACTTTTCAACTGGAGCCTACAGTCAGATTTTGTGCCCAAGGATTGGAAGATGGCTACAGTCATTCCCCTGCACAAAGGAGGCCCAACCACCTATCTGGGTAACTATAGGCCCATACGTTTGACAAGCCTCAAATGTAAGGCAATGGAAAGAATCATCATGGACATGATATATGACGACATAGGTAACCTGCAAATGTTGGACCCATCAAAGTTGGGCTTTGTTAAAGGAAAGTCATGACTATTAAAATTGCTAGACTTTTTTGAGAGGGTCACCAAAGCAATGGATGAGGGTAAGACTGTGCACACAGCTTACCTAGACCTGGCCAAGACTTTTCATACAACACCCCACTCAGACATTATAGATAAGCTCACTAAATTAATTATTAACACTTTAATCACTCACTGGATAGCCAATTGGCTCAACAAGACCCAGGAGGTCAAAACAGGTGAGGCCACCTCCACCAAGACACCAGTCACTAGCATAATCCTCCAAGGCTCGATACTTGGCCTGCTCCTTTTTGGTATCTATTTCTCTGAAGTGGAAGTAAATGTTGAAGGTTTATGGCTGACTGTTTGCAGATGATTGCAAGCTGGGGGTTATAATCTCAGTGCTAAGAAATGCATAATTGTACCCTTTGGGAAATCAACCATTACAGCTACTTACCATGTTGATAATATGCTCCTAAGAGTCGACCCAGTGATCAGAGAACTGGGTACACACAGAGAGTCGCCTTACCTTTGACCATAATGTGGCCACAGTGGTGATGAAATTCTTTCATGTTGCACAAACTATAAGTAAAGGCATGGTATACCAGTCCAAAGAGGTCATTATCCCACTGTGCTCTGGCCTTATTAGACCAATCAGAGAGTACAATGCTCCCTTCAGTATGTACCTGACTAGACATATGCAGCAACCTAGAGAGAGACCTCAGAGGTTCCTTACAAAAATAATACAAGGTGTAACAACCTAACTTACACAGAGTGCCTTAAACTCCTTTCCTTCTACTCATTACAGATGCTGAGGGGTGATCGATGCCTGGCTTACAAGGCATCTGCAAACACCACACTTGATCCTCTCCTGCATATTTGTAAGTCAAACAATACCAGAAATACAAGGTCTAAGGACCTGAATTTTGCCTGTGACTTAAAACAGAATATGCTGGAGAGACAGATATGTGTCAAAGAGACGGCCCTGCTTGTGAACAGGCTTCCCATCCATGTGAAGCTGAGTTTGTTTATAACCCAATTTAAGTGCAGCCTAGACAAGTGGATGGTGAATAGGAAATTTACACCAGGCGTGGCACTCATGTCCCTTACGGACAGAAGAAGCTTACAAATGTCTGGCCCGCAATGTCCTATTTGGATACAGGACATCATTATTCTTTTGGGAAAACTTGGCTTGGCTTAGTAAGGCCTCCTGGGTCATTAGCCTAGTAACAATCTATGAATCTAAGAAATAAGGCAGACATTTATAACATTCACCTTCACAGCAGCATTTGGAATAATCTCAGACGCCTGTAAAGATGGAGTGAAACAGTAAAGGCTAGACCTCTATCTAGGCAGAGGATCTTTTTCACTGAGCTAAACACAGCTGGGGTTTACAAATACTGACAATTCCAGGAGCATTAGCTATATAAAATAGTTGAGAAATGTATATGGTAAAATTATACAACAACAGCTTATGACAATCTGTGTAGGGACTACCCCAATTAAAGTGCTACCAAGTGTAGCTCCCTCGATTCAAAGCTTCAAGTACAGCCAACATTATTATTGTTTGGCAACTATGGTAAAAATACTGTGACAGCGCCTAGAAAGGGAACTTAATTAGCAGTGCAGGATAGTGTTCATAGCAGAATAATAACACAACATAAGTTCATAAGTAGACAGTACAGTCAAGAAGACCATTCAGGAGCTTAGATAATTAAGTCAATGCGTCAACGCTTGGCTCTGCCATGCTTCAACTGTGCTCACTACTTTATCAAGGAAGAATGTGTAGGCTATTAAAGGGGTGGATTCAAATTGACAAGACTGGTCTTGACCTTTGCTAGAGTGCTACTATGTTTGACTTTAGGAGAAACTTGTTTTAAAGGTGGGAAATGTGCTGTGTTATGAACCTGACTCATAAGAATTCGGATGGAAGCAGAAGATCCTCAGACTATCACCAAGTCAGCAGCCCGAAGACAACAGAGAGGAAACAGGTCAGCTAAGAAGGGCGTAGCCAGAAAAGGTAGGATGCTCCCCTAAGAAGGCATGTATGCATATGTGTGATCCAAAAGCAAGGGGATAGTGGGGAAAGAGGGGATGAAGGAATACTGTAACAGTGATCAGTAGAACATCTACAGTTATGGCAAGTTCTTACACAACTGCACTATGTCTCAACTGAAACCGCTGTTACAGTATTCATCACAGATGGATAATTCCTAGAGATGGGCAGGGGGTGGCTGGCTAGAGAGAAGAGGCAGAAGTGTCCAGGAGAACAAACTACTGATCTGGCAAAGGCTGTCCTAGACCTGGAAAAGACATCTATCTTAAACCGTTTGGTGAAAGTGTGCAGAGAAGTGCAGAGAAGACCAAGTGGCCACTTCTAAGATGGACCTAGCATCAACTCTTTTGTGGAAGCTACCAGAACAGGTAACTGCAAGAGTGGAATCTGCTTTACGGCAGAAGAACAGGGAGTTGCCATGTAAGCAGCAGCAGGAGATAGCCTTGGATATCCAAGATGCAATGGTTTGCTTTGAGACTTGGCCTCCATGAATGAAACAGGTGGTCAGTTTTCCTAATTGTCTTAGTTTTGTCCAAATAGAGTCTCAGCTGCCTGTGACTGTCCAAGGAATGCAAGATTCTTTCCTCTCTACTTTGAGGTACAATGAGTTTTTCCATAACAAAATTAAAATCCCATGGTGGAGTAATTGGTTTCCTTGTAGGCTTAAGATGTAGGACTCCTTTCAGGGACATCTTTATCTCTGTCCTGGACATAAAAGTAGGGTCTAGAGTTAAACAGGCATGATTAAAGCAAAATGTGCTTTAATCGATGAGAAAGCCAACACAGAACGAAGAAGATCACAGAAACATTATAGCATAGTGGAAACCTTGGATAGGAGTGGATCCAGTTTGTGCCTGTGGCACCAAATAGAGAATATTTTCTATTTGGTTAGGTATGACTTCCTGGTATTAGGTTTCCTGGCCTCCTGTAAAACCTGCACCACCTCCTCTGAAAATAAGTCTTTTAGGCATCAGAACACAATCATCCAGGGGGCTGAGCCTAGATGGCTAACTGAGAGCAGTGAATTTTGAGAGCTCCATAAACTAGTATAATAATATTGGAAACTTTTATTAGTTTCAAGTTTAAAATGTCAGAAATCTATAGATAAACTACTAAACTGCATAAATATCAATTTTGGTGGAGATATACAAAAATTTTCCTGTCAAGTAACTTGGAGATATCGAGTCACTGAATATGAACAACTCAAGGAATTCTCATCCAGATGCTGCGTTGAAAAAAGAACTGCAATTGAGGACATGTACCTTACAGGAATTATCTTTGAAGATGGATACCTTTAAAAATGACTTAGAAAACCTCAAATGAAATTCTCAAAAACAAACTGATACTCTTAAGGAACTACTACAGCAACACCATACAAAAATAACAAATATAGACACTTCTCTAAATGACATTGAAGGGAGACTCAAAGAGGAAGAATTTCAAAAAGAATTTCTGCTTAAACAGAATACATGGCTGCTTTACAAAATAGATTACTTAGAAAACAGGGAAAGGAGAAACAAAAATTTTTGGTCTGCCTGAAAGCACTGAAGGAGAAGACATTAATTTCATTTTTAACAACTTGGATTCCTGAATTTTTAGACCTGAAAGATGGACTTTCCTTTGAGAATGAAGGGGCGCATACAGCACTGAGGAAACCTGCTTCTAACTCAACAAATACTCCATCTAGATCCCTAGTTAAAAAATTTCTTTCATTTCTGGACAAGGAACTAATATTAAAATCTGCTTGGAGAAAATCACCCTTAAAATACAATCAAAGCTTGATAAGGTTTGACAATGATTATTCTTCCAGAATACCAGAACAAAGGAAATAAGTCTGGCCAATAATAAAACTGTTGAAACAAAACAGCATTAAAGCACAGCTGGCCTTTCCAGCTAAGATAAAAATACTTTTTGCCAATGAGATGAGAACCTTTAATGACTTAGAAGCTACTATATTCATCAAAAACAACAACATAGTTTCTATCCCAGAAGAAATGGAATGGATGGCTCCTACCCTTAAAAGAATAAAAGAAACAAATCCTTGGACCGATGATAGAAAGAAGAAACAAAAAAACTGATTTCAAGATACCTGTCCCAAAAAAATAACTCTTACAACTACATATCTCAAAGTATCAACTGATACGGTACATCACTTGTCATCTGTTTTTATTTAAAAAAGGAGGGATTCTTAAACAACTGAGAAACAGTAATGATTTATTCAGAATGTTCAGAGAGTCCAATAATTCTTCATGAACAAAGGTAGGTCAAGATGGGTTACTATTTACATTATATACAAGACAAAAAAGCAACATATTTATTTATTTAACATTTGTTGACCGGGAAAGTCCGACTAGGTTCCACAGATCCTGTTTTCAGTGGAGGCCCGGGGAGAAATGCTCCAGAAGCATGTCTTTAGACAGAAGTTTCTATTCCCCTACTTGAACTCAATGAATACTTATCTTGTTCATTTTTCATTTATTTTACTTATTATTTAAGTAATTGATTAACTAATTCAACAAGGTACCATTCATCAGAGTTCAGACTCAAATGTAACAAATTAACATCATATAATAGCAGTAACAGTGGAGTGTTCATAGGTTCATAGATTAGTACTAAGCTACCTGCCCTTGTGGGCCATTTTAAGTCTAGCGTGTTACACTATGTGAGAACTGAACCCTGTACCTTGTGTCTATAAGTTAAACACCATAACCATTATGCCAACCTCCCAAGAAAAGAGAAGATGCTGGCATGGAGACTAATGCCTTCTTCAGTTAAAGTATGATTTAGAAAGGTCATGTATATCCTGGTTGGGTAATAGTAGCAAGCTCTTAGTACAAATGTCATTATTCTGTCTAAACATAGTTAATATCAATTAAAGCGGGTATCGTAGCTTTGAGTGCTGTTTGACTGAGCCTGACATGGTGTATGTGGATGTAGCTGTGTATGATAGCTGTTATATGTTGCCGTTTTTGTCTCTGGAGGGTGGTGGGTTGTGGCTTGTGGTCGATGTTTGCTGGTGCTTGTGTGTTGGGAGGGGACATTTGGTGTTTTGGCCTGGGTCCGGGGAAGGATGGAGCTGTGGTTTGGGATGTTTTGGCGGAGAATGGTTTGTTTGTACATCTGGTGAATGAGAGGTGGGAGGGCTGGAGGAGTGTGTCATCTCTTGTTGTGGTGGCTTGTTGGGATGTTTTTTTTTTTTTTTTCATCTGTTTGCTCTGTTTCTGTTCTTTTCCTGGCTGCTGTCTCGCTGAAGAGGAGGGAATTCGGGCTTGGAGTTGCAGTGTACTGAAGCTTTGCTTCAGGTGCATCGTGAGCCTCTGGTATGCAGTACACAGACACATTTAACAGAAACAGACGCTCCCAGGTAGCTATAGTAACGGAGCCAGAGTGACGATAATGCTTAACGGGCTCTTTAGGAGCCTTCCAAGATGATTCTTGGCAATGACGTTTTTGGTTTAAAAAAATATATATAACAAAAGGTCTGTTTTAAACCACATGTATACATACTGATGGCCTCACAACACTTTGTTTAGCTCATTAAGTTTAAAAAAAAAAAAAAAAACAAAACAATAGTTATGTAATGTATGATTTTAGTAAATCTAGACATAAAATATGTAATCGTCATATAAGATGATGCAGTCTGACGAATTTAGATATTAAAGACAGGATTTAATAACATGGGCTTGTGTACAATAACACTACTGCCTTAACTTCTTATAAACGACATACACTACATTGAATATCAAGGGAAGCATGATGATTTTCTTATACAAGTAAATATGCATAACAAGTCATGTAATTTCTTTAACCCGAATTGTAGTTTTTGTAATCCATTTTGTCCATATATCATACTTAAGTGGTTACCAAGGTAACTCATGTTTTATACAGGACATCAAACTGACAAAGTTGTTCAAGAGTAGCAATACAAGCTTGAACTTGAAATGTCACAGAATGTAACAACCATATTCTGAACAAATATTATTAAATTGACAATCAACAGTTTAATAACATGGGCTTGAGTATAATAACACTACTGTTTTAACTTGTCATAAATGGCATACACTATATTGAACATCAAGGGGAAGCATGATGATTTTCTCATATAGGTAAATGTACATAACACGTCATATAATTGCTTTAATTTGAATTGTGGTTTTGTAACACACCTTGACCATACACAATACTTAAGCTGTTACCCAAGGTAACTAATGTTTCATACATGACATCAAACTGAAAGTTGTTCAAGGAATTTCACAGAATCATATTTTGAACAAATGGTAATAAATTGTCAATATTCACTCAGTTTAACCTTTGCTGATTATACAAAATATAATGTTGCAATTTAAATATAAAAGCTTTCAGTATATGCCATAAAATGGCAATTTATGAATATAGAAAGGGAACTTGTAATCATTAATCACAATAAGTGAATTTGTTGTTTTTAACCTATAATTTCACCTCATTTCATAATAAGAAATGACAGATATGAAAATCCTTATCTGTAGTAAATGGGAAGGAAGAGGGATGTACTGATAATTAAAATGCACTAACTTCATCAATGTTTACATAAAATAAACAATGCTTTAAGTTAGCAACAAAGTGATTACTTAAATGCTGGCAAACAATGAAATATAACTTCTGATATATCCAGTAAAATACACTGCATTATAAACATTAGGTATGAATATTATTACCATCTATTTATATTAAGTAATAACTTTTGAAAGACTTCATCGATAAGGGTGAATATGTTAAATAACTGTGTGCTATAATCTTTTACTGAGATTTTATATACAATACATCCTACTTTACTATGATTGAATTACTTGCCATCTAGCTTTCATGTAAATATTAATTCCTTATATAATAGACATTTATATTTATTAGAATTATGTCTAATCTAAAATAGTACTATACCTGTTCAAAATAATATAAATATCGCTTATTCCTATTACAAATATTCTCCATATGATAATTTAATTTAAGGAGCTCAGATGTTCTGGATTGTCAAGGTATGAGTGATAACCTGATGGACTTAGGTTTATCCATCAGATTAGGAATGATTTTCATTCCATTGCTAGTGCGGATCTTAGTTTTTACATTTATTAATTTAAATTTATTTCACAAAAACATTTTTAGTATGCCTGACCAAAATTACTTTACTGGTAAACACTCAAAGTATAAAACTGATTATTTCCTTTAAAAGCTCAAACATATACTTGATAGTTATCACAGGAAAATGTTTAATAGTCACAATAAAACAAAAAATACATAGTCTAAATAACGTAAGACAGATTTAACTTTATTATCTTTAAATACCAATGGCTTAAACAATCCTAGCAAGAGATCAAATCTACTTAAATATTTAAAATTGAACAAAGCACAAATTGCCTTCCTTCAAGAAACTCATTTCAAAACAAATGACAGTTACAATTGGAATCCTAAGGAATATCTGATGTTGGTGCAATCCACTTAAGACAGACAAAAGGGTAACAATTTTATGGAAAACAAATGTGATTAATCCAGAAATTGTTTATAAGTATGAAGATAAAGAAGGCCTTATGGCATTAGAAATAGTTAAATATAATAACAGAATATGGACCCTTGCCAATCTATACTGGTTAACAGGCACTGGATCAGGAACTGTTAAAAAAAACACTTGGATTTCATTTCCAATAATTATAAAGGCAACTTAACATAAGGAGGAGATTTTAACTGTATATTTGATATTTCTGAAACTACAAATAAAAGACTGTTGCGTACATCTGGTGTATCAAAAGCTTTAAACAAGTGGGTAGAATAATTTCATCTTGTCGATACTTTCAAATTTAAAGAAGATAAATATTTGTTGTTTTCCCATCAAGATCACAGATTTGGTCCCAAATTAGAATAGATAAAATATTTGCTGCCCATGACTTACACTCTAAAATCATTAATTTCTCAATCACTCCCTGCCACCTTTCAGACCACAATTCATTGATACTAAAACTTCAAAATGGGTACAAATCATAACTGTATAACTCCAGAATTCCAGAATATATAACTAAAATTAAAGAGTTCAAACCCTGGTTATTATCTGAATTACAGTTCTTCTTAGATATTAATTACACCACAGAGATGAATAAAATAATGATATGGGACTCATTAAAAGCTTACATATATGGTAAAACCCTAATTTGGTATTAAAAAAAAAAAAATCAGAGAATGGGATTCTGAATTATTAGATCTACAATCGAATCTTTTGTCAGTAAAAGCTGAAAAAAATCAAAATCATTTGGAAATGTAAAAGAAAGCAGAAGTATTAAACAATAGATACAACGAAATCCTAACACATAAAACTAGTTTATCTTTAAAAAAACTAAAAATTAATACCTTGGCCAATTCTCCCAAATATCTACATAATATATCCACAAGAACAAAATACAATCAAAAGCTAATAACATTAAAAGTATCTTCCTTGA
Organism: Protopterus annectens; assembly: GCF_019279795.1. NCBI lineage: Eukaryota > Metazoa > Chordata > Ceratodontiformes > Protopteridae > Protopterus > Protopterus annectens. Next base: position 866,497,140 of record NC_056735.1, read on the forward strand.
AAAGAAAGGGAAAAATGTCTCGGATATAGGTGACATTCTTGATGCCTACAGAAATCACTACATGGAACATTTCCAAAAATAAAATATACATATCAATCAATTAATTCTAGATGAAAAATGTTCCAATATAAAAAAAAAAACAGAAAAATTAAAACTAGATCTGCAAGCACCCATATCCTACAAAGAAATTACAGATACAATAAAAGAGGGTAAAAATAATAAAGCTCCAGGTATAGATGGCATAATTATGGAAATATATAAAAGTTTTTCCTTCAAAGATATGATCGCTCTTCCATAAAACTCTATTAGAAATTCAGTCACAAGGTTTAATACCACCCTCTTGGAGATATTCCTTAATCACACCAATCCTAATGGAAAACAAATCCCCAAACCTCTGTACCTCATATAGACCTATATCTTTATTAAATAATGACTATAAGATATTTATGACAATATTAACTAACAGAATGAAAATACCACTATCCAAAACAATAAATAACGATCAAACTGGATTTATATATCATAGAGACACACATGACAATATTAAAAGGAGAAGATCTCTTATGCTACTGCTCGTAAACTCATATTACGCCCAACTCAATGTCCGGCCCCAACTAATCTCCTTCCCCCCAACATGCCCAAAACAACACTAAGATCTGAACATCAGAATCGAACAGCTATCAATAAACCTAAACATCCTGCTGGCCAACTTCTTCTCGCCTACTCACTTGGCAAAAAATGGAATTCCCTTCCATCTACTCTAAGATCCGTGCCAAACTCTGAAAACTTCAAAAGCCTGCTTTTCAAACACCTGTCCTCCAAGCAAAAATGTACCTGATTTCACCCTACCTAATCCAAGTAAAACCCGTGGCTTCCAGTGTGTTCTCTCTCTTTCTCCTGGGCTCTCTATGCTCTCAATAACACCTACAGCCACTCTGACACAACTCAACCTTGTAAATACTGTAAACAACATCCATGTTTAATTATGTGTAACCAGAGTGCATTCACTGTCTTTATTCTGTCTTCTCTCCTTCTAGTTATGTTCATACTTATACTGTTATCAAACTCCACATATTAGACTGCTCCTTAAATGAAACTGTAAAACCCCTGAACTCTGTTAAATACCATGACTCCAAATGTGTTAACTGTAACTTTTTATACAAGGCATCTGTTACACCTATGTACCACTTGTATTGTAACTGTTTTATGCAACTTGGAGCTTTTCTCCCCGTGCCTCCACTGAAAATGGGTCATTACAGCCCAGTGGACTTCCCCGGTAATCAAACTGGAAATAAATAAAATAAATAAATATAGGTTATATTAATAAAGAAAATAAAAAAAACACTCATAATTGGCTTAGATACAGAGAAAGCCTTTGATTCCCTAAATTGGGACTATTTATTCAAAATTCTGGTGTTATTTGAATTTCCTCCTACCTTTGTTCATCTACTAAAGAATATATATATATATATATATATACACACACACACACACACACACACACACACACACACACACACACACAAATAATTTAGCGTATGTCAAGCTAGGTCCCCTCTGAATCTATGCATATAACAAAGGGTACTAAACAAGGATGTCCCATGTCACCAGTTCTATCTGCTTTGGCTATTGAAATATTGGCAGATTTAATACGTAACAATACAAAAATCAAAGGAGTACTGTTTATTAATACAATTCTAAAGTAATGCTCTTTGCTGATGACATATTATTAACATTATCCAATACAAAATAGACATCAGAAGAATTAGATATTTTAATTGACACATTTTACAGGACTTCAGGATTCCATTTCAATAAATCAAAATCAAAATTTGTATTTTTAAATAAAAAAAAGAATTGCAGACGAAGGGGAATCACATTATAGGGAAACAAGAATCTTAACTTAAAATATTTAGGAATCGAGTTATGCAAGGATAATAATGAATTAGTCTCAAAAAACAATATCAATACAATTAAAATATCTGTGGAAAAGTAGAACAAAATAATATTAACATTTGAAGATAGACTACAGTTAATAAAATGGTTTTACTACCCAAGATTCTACACATAGCTTTGGCAATACAACTGTTACCAGAAAGAAATATACTCAAAGAAATAAACTCATGCCTAATAAAATTTTTATGGTTTCCCAAAAGAAACAGAATAGCTTTAATACATCATATCAGACCATGGAAACAGGGAGGATTAAACTTTCCAGATATAGAAACATATATATAAAAGCATCAATATCTTAAAAATCTCAGATTGGATAAGTCCAAATTATTCTGCAAATTGGAAAAAATTACTAACTGTAATATCAATAAATTAATTTGATTTACAAAAAAAAATTTCAAACAGATAAAAACAACTTGCCATGGCACATACTGTGTATTAGTATGCAATATAACATAATTAAGCCCACTAAAACTTGTATGATTAATTATTACATTGATTCATTTAGGAAAAGTATCAGTGCAAATATAGATTTAAAAATCTGGTTTGATTTTTTTAATACCATTCATAGTTACAGAGAGCTATCCACATAAAATATACAGAGAAATAATTAATTCCTGGGAATAGAAAGGATTTGTTTGTTGGTTTCAATGTATCAAAGAACTAAAAGTTCTGGATATGCAAACAGAAACAGCATACAAAATTGGCCAACTATGCAAAGCATTCTGACGTATTCCCAAGATTTATGCAGAATTAGTAATCCTTCATTTAAAGAAATACCTAAACTTACAAAATATCTATATGAAATCATATATAATGATTATGACATAGGAAATAGTATTTCAAAATTTTAAAAGATATTGATAAATTCTAAACCACCACCCAAATCCTCATATTGGAATTATATAAGAAAAGGACACTCATTACAGCTAACTGAAGAAATTAATCAATTATCAATAAAACATGCATCCTTTACACAATACCGGAAAGTTTTTAATGGAAATGCTTGCACAGAACATTAACTCCAGATAGAATTACTAAAATTAATTCTTCCATAAAGGGAATATGTTGGAGATGTGGGTAAATACACAATGCAGATCGGAATCACGTTTTTTTTTCGACTGTGTTAAAATTAAGGCATTTTGGAATGGTATTAAAAGCTTTTTACAAGCTTTATTTAATGAATCGTTTAACTTATCTAAAGCTGTAGTATTATTAAATGTGTACGAAAGTCCTCATTTGAATGAGTCAAATGTATATCTAGTTTGGACAACACTTGCAATCTCAAGGACGTGTATAACAAGAAGATAGAATACAAACACAATACCGACTTTGGAAGACTCCTACAGCCTACTGAAGACCACAGCATTGTTGGAAATTAAAATTAAAGAATTATGGATTAATCCCAAGCCATTTATTAACAATCCATGGAAAAAAGTCTTATCATTATTTCACACTTTACAATAACTGAACAGATTCTGATAACTGGACTGTTATACCTATAAAGTAACTGTATATACTGAACTCCTGTTATAGTGTCAGGCTGATGTAAATAGTGTACATAGTTATTTAAGATGTTGTATACAAATACTAGGGAATTTATTCAACTATATTTGAAAAATAAAACATTTTTGAGAAAAAAAAAGAACACAATCATCCATAGTGAGACAGATATGCTAGGTTAGGGTGTAGACGCAGACCCTTTTGTTGGGTGATTAGGTCTGATTCTAATGGAATTTTCTAGTGGTTTCCCTTTCACAAGAGGAAGAGGATGGGAAACCAATACTGTCTTGGCTAGAACGGAGACAGGAGCAGCAGTTTTGGTGTGTTTTTTTTTTTTGCACTTTTAGGCGGACCCTTGGGATAAGTGCAGTGGAGGGTGTGCATACAGGAACCTCCCTGTCTACTTTAAGGAGGAGTCCATCTTCCAGGCCCGAGGAGATGAGGTTTTGTGCAGAACACAGGCAGCTGGTGATGTTCTGGAGATGTAAAAGCTCTATCTGTGGAGTGCCCTAGTGGCATATGATTGCTTTGAAGACTTGTCTGTTCAGGGTCCATTTTTGGGAGGTCCCCAAGGTCTCTTAGAGAATCTGCTAACACATTCTCAACAGAGGGAATGTAGGCTGCTGTGGTGGCCATGTTCAACTGAGTGGCCAACTGGCAAACCTGGTGAGCCAACCTGCACAAGGGGTACAATCTTGTACCTCCTTGTACCACATCACTGTGGTACTTGTCCATGTACACCAGGAAAGTGCCTGATTTCCAGAGATATGAAATACCTGCAGAGCCTGCTGGAGGGCCTTCATTTCTTTCATGCTGATGTGTTCTGTCTGGAGAGGGAGTGGCCATTTCCTTTGTACACTACAGGAGCCCTTCTGGGCCCTCCAAGCCCCGCCAGATGCATCAGCGTGAAGAACTTGATTGTGAAGGGCCAGGATGAATGGAGGTCCAGGTTGAAAGACACCCGCTTCTCCCACCAGAGAAACTCCTTCTTGATGTCGGGCAACAATGCGTTCAGGGTGTCCAAGGGATGTAAGTGTTGAGCCCACACTGATTTTAGGTACCACTGGATTTTTGCTCAAATGCAACCTAGCCAGTGGGATCACTGGGATGGAAGCAGCCATGAACTCCATAGTCCTGAACTCCATAGCCCTGAAGATGTCCCTTGCAGTGCAGCAAGTCATACAGCAGAGGGTTTGGAAAAAAACTGATCAGGCTTTGGACTTTTTCTGGTGGAAGGGAGGTTTGTATTATTTTTGTGTTTAGTCTACAATCCAGGAAGATGGAGTCCTGAGTGGGAGCGAGATGAGATTTCTTGACGTTGATGATGAATCCTAGGTTGGCTAAGAAATGAACAGTGAAATGCAGGCGCTCGAGGAGGGTGTCTGTGGACAGGACCTGAATCAGCAGGTCATCCAGGGAGGGGAAAACATGAATCCTCTTGAGTGCGACAGAAGGTTACCACAGGTGCTAGGCACTTTGTGAAAACATTTGGGGCAGTAGAAAGACCAAACAGCAAAGCAGTGAGAAGAGCCAGAGAAGAACCCGAGGAATCTTCTTCAGGATGGACAGATGGGGATATTGAGAAAGACATCTTGAGATCTACTGTATTTGCAGAGAAGTCTAGGATGGGCCTCTACTGCCCCCTCCATCTTAAGATAAGACAAATCCTTGAATAAAAACCTTTTGATATAAAGGATGCAGGCACTTCTGTGGTGCTCTGTGCCAGAATATTGTAAGGAATGTGACCAATCGAGAGAAGCTGGTTGGGTGGAGGACAGGAACCCCTTTCATGGAGGAAATGCTTTCCCAAGACAGGGCGTAGTCTTCTTTGATGATGATCAACTGGTCAATTACCACCTCCCAGACCTGAAGTGAAAGGGAGATTCTTTTTGATAGAGAGGTAGAAGGATGGTGGGAGGAGGCAAGTGGAAGAGGACAGCCACAAGGTTTTGCTCCCAATGGGAGGCCACCCTGAATGGGAGTCCTTCTGCAGTTTGATTGTAAATCTTTTCTTAGGAGCTTTTCTGTGTTTGTGAGACGGCCTAGGGTCCCTCTTAAATGAAGGAAGTAGATATGGAGTAGTTCCTGAGGAACTGTGAAAAGGAGAATCTGCCTGCAGTCTTTTATGGTCTTGCCTTGCTTTTGCAGAATTTTGTAAAGATTGGCAGCTTGTGGTCCAAACAAGAGGGCTTTGTTCAAGGGTGAATCAAAAGTTTGGATTTGATGTCTTCAGGGATAGGCTGACCCCTGAGCCATGCATACCACCTGATCACCGAGCTAGTTAGATAGCATCCACTCCATTATAACCATATTTGATGCTGTGTCTGCTTATTTGTGTTGCATGGGATATAAGGGTCTGCATTTGATGTTAAGAAACTGTTGTCTGAGGCTCTGACATGACCTTATGCAGAGACTACCACAGAATGCAGGTATCTGGTCATTTGTGTTTGGTAACTGATAGCCTTGAATGCTACGGCAGCCGAGGTGTAAACTTTCTTACTATCCTATCCATGACCTTAATATTCTTGTCTGAGAGGTGGTCATTGGCAGAAGAAAGCAATTTGGAAGGGTTATCCAAGGACAGCGAGACTGCTGCAGTTTCAGCCACAGGGGTTTTGTACAGGTAATTCAGTTCATCAATAATCTTATAAAACCTGTCCAGTCTTTTACTAGCAGGCGGTTGAGAATCAGGTGTTAGAGGAGAAGAGTGGAAGGCATCAAGATAAGTTTAAAAATTGGGGGAACTGGCAAAGGAGGCAGAGTAACCATCTGCAGAAGACTGTAATGCCTATTTTGTACTTGTGAAATTTGCCTTGATTGCCACTCAAAGTGTCTCATCATAACCTGAACAGTTTCTCCAAAGGAAGCCTCCTCCAGATTAGAGTCAGGTGAAAGGGTGCTCCCTTCGACCAAGGAGTTGTGCTCAGGACAATAGTTGTGAACAAAAATCCAGAGAATGATCAGTCTCTGGTTCAGGATCCTCTTCAAAGGAGGTAGAAACCAGGCTTGCTTTTGTGGTGTAGCTAGAGATAGCGGAGTCACAAGAGGAGGAGGAGGATTCAGGGCCATGATTACTTTAAATAAGCCCTGGGAAAAGTGCATCCATTTCCCTGGACGAATAGGGGAGAACAGATGCTTGTTATTTTGTTTCTTCTACTTTGAAGTGACGTCTGCCTGTACGAGCCTTAGAGGATCAGGACCTTGTCTCATTTCAATAAGCGTACCAGGAAGTTCCTCCTGTACAAGATCTAAGGGATTACAATTTGCCTTAAGAATTCATCATCTGCAAGGCCTCAGGGGCCGTACTGGTCTTCAACGGGGTCTTGGTACCAGGTGCCTGAAAGGTAATTGGATGTACTGCAGGTTCGACCACATCAGCAGGTACATGTGACAGAGACGGACTGGGAGTCATCTCAGGGCATTCTGAGTTCTTCTTAGGGGGAAGGGCGACATCAAGGTCATAAGAGTTCTCCATCTTAGATTGGGCGAGGTGATTCAATCACTGGGTTCCAAGAAAGGTATTGAGTAAGAGTGAGGAAAGTTTCAATCTGAGGATGTTGAGTACAAATGACTGATAAATGGAACAGGATCTGTAGTTGTGACTGGCACCTAGAGAAAAACGGCACTAAGTGTGCAAGTTCTTGTTTGGAATTTTCCTACCTCACCTTGCTCAGAAGGAGCTGGTGGTGCTCCTAGCTGACATCTTACAGTTTTAAGCCACAGCTTTAAGTAGTACGAAAAGGAAGGTTCCCCAACAGCACATTTATCTGACAATGATTAGAAAGGCAAAGGGTACCAATGACCAAATGTAGATCAGTTCGAAAGGTGCACGACCTGCGTTCAGGCTGGTGGAGAAATAGTGCGAGGATATTGTGCTTACATCTGTCCTTTATGATGCAACACACACAAGTTGAGGTCATGTGTCAGACATACATGCTCAGGAAGGTAAAGCTTTGGTACCCCCGGCCAGATGTCAGTGCCGAAAACTCATCTGTGATGAATACTGCAACAATGATTCCTACAGATGCCCTAACTGAAATCAACTGGACAAGGTCAGAAAAGACTGGGAAGAAATATTACATAAGCAATTCACAAAGAAACAATGGGAGGACATGTGTATGGCTAACAAACATGCAACAAAACAAATTGCCTGGAAATGTTTGCATTATACTTTTACACACCAAGCAGATGCCACAGAATTTTTCCTCAGGTAGATGACAAATGTTCGAGGTATACTGGGGAAGAAAAAAGTACTTTGAAGTATATGTTCTTGGAGTGTAATGAGTTAGCAGATTTTAAAAATTCCTTACAGAGTACTCTGTCAAGAATACTGGGTGATCAAACAAGTGTAACTAAGGAATTTTTTTTTTTTTTTTTTGAGCTGGGATACATGATCTGAACTGCCTAGACATAGTAAGGCCTTGTTGAGTTTAATTTTCGTGTCTGCCAAAAAGCAATTACTAGAAAATGGAAATCAAAGTCTACACCAATTATACTTGAAGTAATGAATATTGTAAAATAAACAAATATCCAAGTGTCCAACAAGAAAAACAAAAACGCCAGCAATTGGCTAACAACACACCAGGAATCTGGAAACAGTGCTGGAGACGATAGTAATTTATTTGTTAAACAATGTTAAGCGCTTTCTTCAGTCCACAACTGCCTTCATCAGAACAATGAATGTCTAAAATGCATCACCTTATATATACAACCTCCCACAAGAAAAACCGCCTTTTTTAATCAATTATCCTATTAAAACTTTGAATGCATAATTATATAATAAAATTAAACACTTCATCTGTATATTAAAAACCATACATATTATCAATTGTGCCACATTTTGTTCACATAGCATACAAAGTTATGTGAACTGTCATTAAAAATGCACATAATCAGTTTAAAACCCACATATAATGCAACATTTTATAAAAACATACCCACTAATGCTAACTTGCTCAAATAAAGTTTCTGTTGTCAAATACAATATAGATGCTTGTTTGTGTACCTCACAACTAGTCACTTACTAATCTTCGTGGATCAGATAAACAAAACTGTAATTCGTCTAAATCTTTACCATAAACATTGTTAACCATAATCTAAGATGTGTAATGTATAATGCATAATATAAAATACTATCCAAATTTCATATGTGACTTATAACTTATAAACATATGTATATATACTGTAGGAATATGGATTTTCTAAGTCCTAACTAGTGGCTTAGTAGGAATTAACTCATTAAGGCCAGGGAGGGTGGCCGCATCCAACATTATCTGCCATCTGATCTCCCTTTCACCCACGACACCTTTAATGTTACCCCCACGTGGGTTTGGAATAACTATATCCAAGATGGCAAATTTAAACACCTTGCATTGAGGATTATTTATAAGATGTCTAGATAAAGCATTATTAGCATCACATTTCCTCATGCAGTAAGTGTGCTCATATATTCTGTTTTTTAAACAACGATCGGTTTTGCCCACATAGTAACTTTTACATGATTGACAAACACCTAAGTAAACTATGTGTTTAGTCAAACAATTACCATTACAAAACCGTACCTTGCTTTTTAAACTATTTCCTAACGTAATATTGGACGCATCCAGTATGTATTTACAAAAATTACATTGGCCACATTTTTTAGTACCTGTTTTCTGTATTTTCCTAGCCTGTTGATAGTTGGATTTGATTTCTATAATCCTTTTCAAGTTGTTTCCCGTTTTGTAAACAAAATGCGGTTCAATAGTTACTTTATCCTTTATCGCCAAGTCACTTGTCAAAATATTCCAGTTCGAGGAAATAATATTCTTCACCTCTCTAGTATGTCTGCCATATTTAATTACACACGCCTTGGTGTATTCATTATTTATTCCTTGACTACCATTATTGTTGTTATTATTGCTATGATGTTTTTCGGCAATACCTACCCCCAATAGGGGTTTGTATTTATGTCCCCATTCCTTTGTGACATATCCAGTAATGTCCTTAATCATATTTTGGGGGTACCCTTTGTCCGCAAATAGTTGTCCTAAATATGACATTTCCTGCAATAAATACCTTCTGTCGGTTGTCATGCGGGCAGCACGGATACACTGCCCCTTAATAATGCCCCTTTTGGTGCTGTATGAATGGGCACTACTGTAATGTAAGTACCCATTGCTAAACGTATCCTTCCTATGGATACGAGACTGGAATGATTCTCCCTCACTATAAATATAGACATCCAGATAACCAATTCCAGTAGAATCATGCTGATGGGTAAACTTTAAATAATCAGTAGTGCTGTTGATATATCCCATGAAACGTGATAGATCCTGTTCACTACCCTCCCATAGCATGAAAATGTCATCCAAATATCTGACATATTTCTTAATTTGGGACATCCATTCTGATCGAAATATAAATTCAGTTTCCCAATCCAACAATACCAAGTTGGCATATATAGGGGCACACGCAGTACCCATGGCTACCCCCATTTTCTGTTTGTAATACTCTCCCTCAAAGTAAATATAATTGTGATCTAAAACTATATCCATAAATTCCATCAACAAAGAGATGTCATCATGTCCCAGTCCACTCTCTCTACATATACTGTTGTTAAATCTGACTAGGCCATCATCCTTAGGTATACAGGAGAATAAGTCTTGGACATCAATAGTAACATAAATAAGATCTGGTTTCCATAAATCATGTTTGAAGATACCCAGGAATTCCCATGAGTCCCTCATGATGTGGTCCACGGTTTTATAGATATGTTTCAATTTGTGATGGATCACCTGACCAAAGGGGAAAGCTTTACTTGCACTACCAGAAATTATTGGACGAAATGGAGGGTCATTAACATTTTTATGAACTTTGGGGATGCCATTGATGGTAGCAAGTATGGGATATTCGACCTTCAAAAATCTGTATAATTCTTCACTGATTCTATTCTCTATAATAAATTCTTCCAAGTATGAATCAATGCGTCCATGAGCAATGTTGACCTCATTCAACGAAGAGGGGGTGTATTGTGTAAAATTGTTCAACAAATCAAAAATTTTATTAATATATTTTCCATTGTCGTAAAACACTATACCCCCACCCTTGTCCGCGGACATGATTCTAATATTTTTATCACACAGGGATTCCACCACATCCAAAACCTCACATCTAGACTGTCTCTCTGCCCTTAAATGCTTGTATTTGTTGTGTAAAGCATATATTTGTGAATTGACCACATTTTCAAAAGAAGCTAAGGTGGTACACATGGGGGGGGGGGGGGTGAATGTGCTTTTTTTCTTTAATTCACCCGTTTGTACAACAGTACTACTATTTTGATTCTTAAAAAAGATTCCCAAATTTAATTTTCTCAAGAAAAGTTTGAATTCAACAAGTGTATCAGTAAAATCCAAACTATAATCAGGTATAAACTTCATACCTTTGGAAAATATTTTGTAATACTCGGGTGAAATTAAGTGAGTAGTGTAATTAAAAATCTTAAATTCACCGCTACTAAATACTATTCCACTTTTATTAGCTTCCAAGTGAGAAGCTCCATCAACAGCATTGTGCACCAAATTGTCAGTACTAGTTGTAACTGTGAACTCATTAATGTAAGGAGGGTCAGGCACTAATTGTGTTTGCGATTTCTCCAAGCATTCCGCCCTTTCCTCCGCTCTACAGTTGTCCATTCTTCTCTCCCTTCCTCTAAAAAACACTCCTCTTCATTAAGGTGTGTAATATTTTCATTAACAGGGTAAGAATATTTTCTATCCTGCTTGGCCTCTGCATGTTTTCTGTCATTTGTATTCCACCTATATGCAGTTCCCTTCTCATACTGTGCAATATCCCTTTGTAACTTTCTACATTTTCTTTCATATGTTTTCCTGTATATACTTTCAGCATATTCAAATTGTTTGTAGTATAACCTTTCCCACTGTTCAAACAGCATATCATTCTGTATAATTCAAGGCCAAGCAGGATAGAAAATATTCTTACCCTGTTAATGAAAATATTACACACCTTAATGAAGAGGAGTGTTTTTTAGAGGAAGGGAGAGAAGAATGGACAACTGTAGAACGGAGGGGGAAAGGGCGGAATGCTTGGAGAAATCGCAAACACAATTAGTGCCTGACCCTCCTTACATTAATGAGTTCACAGTTACAACTAGTACTGACAATTTGGTGCACAATGCTGTTGATGGAGCTTCTCACTTGGAAGCTAATAAAAGTGGAATAGTATTTAGTAGCGGTGAATTTAAGATTTTTAATTACACTACTCACTTAATTTCACCCAAGTATTACAAAATATTTTCCAAAGGTATGAAGTTTATACCTGATTATAGTTTGGATTTTACTGATACACTTGTTGAATTCAAACTTTTCTTGAGAAAATTAAATTTGGGAATCTTTTTTAAGAATCAAAATAGTAGTACTGTTGTACAAACGGGTGAATTAAAGAAAAAAAGCACATTCACCCCCCCTATGTGTACCACCTTAGCTTCTTTTGAAAATGTGGTCAATTCACAAATATATGCTTTACACAACAAATACAAGCATTTAAGGGCAGAGAGACAGTCTAGATGTGAGGTTTTGGATGTGGTGGAATCCCTGTGTGATAAAAATATTAGAATCATGTCCGCGGACAAGGGTGGGGGTATAGTGTTTTACGACAATGGAAAATATATTAATAACATTTTTGATTTGTTGAACAATTTTACACAATACACCCCCTCTTCGTTGAATGAGGTCAACATTGCTCATGGACGCATTGATTCATACTTGGAAGAATTTATTATAGAGAATAGAATCAGTGAAGAATTATACAGATTTTTGAAGGTCGAATATCCCATACTTGCTACCATCAATGGCATCCCCAAAGTTCATAAAAATGTTAATGACCCTCCATTTCGTCCAATAATTTCTGGTAGTGCAAGTAAAGCTTTCCCCTTTGGTCAGGTGATCCATCACAAATTGAAACATATCTATAAAACCGTGGACCACATCATGAGGGACTCATGGGAATTCCTGGGTATCTTCAAACATGATTTATGGAAACCAGATCTTATTTATGTTACTATTGATGTCCAAGACTTATTCTCCTGCATACCTAAGGATGATGGCCTAGTCAGATTTAACAACAGTATATGTAGAGAGAGTGGACTGGGACATGATGACATCTCTTTGTTGATGGAATTTATGGATATAGTTTTAGATCACAATTATATTTACTTTGAGGGAGAGTATTACAAACAGAAAATGGGGGTAGCCATGGGTACTGCGTGTGCCCCTATATATGCCAACTTGGTATTGCTGGATTGGGAAACTGAATTTATATTTCGATCAGAATGGATGTCCCAAATTAAGAAATATGTCAGATATTTGGATGACATTTTCAAGCTATGGGAGGGTAGTGAACAGGATCTATCACGTTTCATGGGATATATCAACAGCACTACTGATTATTTAAAGTTTACCCATCAGCATGATTCTACTGGAATTGGTTATCTGGATGTCTATATTTATAGTGAGGGAGAATCATTCCAGTCTCGTATCCATAGGAAGGATACGTTTAGCAATGGGTACTTACATTACAGTAGTGCCCATTCATACAGCACCAAAAGGGGCATTATTAAGGGCAGTGTATCCGTGCCCGCATGACAACCGACAGAAGGTATTTATTGCAGGAAATGTCATATTTAGGACAACTATTTATGGACAAAGGGTACCCCCAAAATATGATTAAGGACATTACTGGATATGTCACAAAGGAATGGGGACATAAATACAAACCCCTATTGGGGGTAGGTATTGCCGAAAAACATCATAGCAATAATAACAACAATAATGGTAGTCAAGGAATAAATAATGAATACACCAAGGCGTGTGTAATTAAATATGGCAGACATACTAGAGAGGTGAAGAATATTATTTCCTCGAACTGGAATATTTTGACAAGTGACTTGGCGATAAAGGATAAAGTAACTATTGAACCGCATTTTGTTTACAAAACGGGAAACAACTTGAAAAGGATTATAGAAATCAAATCCAACTATCAACAGGCTAGGAAAATACAGAAAACAGGTACTAAAAAAATGTGGCCAATGTAATTTTTGTAAATACATACTGGATGCGTCCAATATTACGTTAGGAAATAGTTTAAAAAGCAAGGTACGGTTTTGTAATGGTAATTGTTTGACTAAACACATAGTTTACTTAGGTGTTTGTCAATCATGTAAAAGTTACTATCTGGGCAAAACCGATCGTTGTTTAAAAAACAGAATATATGAGCACACTTACTGCATGAGGAAATGTGATGCTAATAATGCTTTATCTAGACATCTTATAAATAATCCTCAATGCAAGGTGTTTAAATTTGCCATCTTGGATATAGTTATTCCAAACCCACGTGGGGGTAACATTAAAGGTGTCGTGGGTGAAAGGGAGATCAGATGGCAGATAATGTTGGATGCGCCACCCCTGGCCTTAATGAGTTAATTCCTACTAAGCCACTAGTTAGGACTTAGAAAATCCATATTCCTACAGTATATATACATATGTTTATAAGTTATAAGCCACATATGAAATTTGGATAGTATTTTATATTATGCATTATACATTACACATCTTAGATTATGGTTAACAATGTTTATGGTAAAGATTTAGACGAATTACAGTTTTGTTTATCTGATCTACGAAGATTAGTAAGTGACTAGTTGTGAGGTACACAAACAAGCATCTATATTGTATTTGACAACAGAAACTTTATTTGAGCAAGTTAGCATTAGTGGGTATGTTTTTATAAAATGTTGCATTATATGTGGGTTTTAAACTGATTATGTGCATTTTTAATGACAGTTCACATAACTTTGTATGCTATGTGAACAAAATGTGGCACAATTGATAATATGTATGGTTTTTAATATACAGATGAAGTGTTTAATTTTGTTATATAATTATGCATTCAAAGTTTTAATAGGATAATTGATTAAAAAAGGCGTTTTTTCTTGTGGGAGGTTGTATATATAAGGTGATGCATTTTAAACATTCACTGTTCTGATGAAGGCAGTTGTGGACTGAAGAAAGCGCTTAACATTGTTTAACAAATAAATTACTATCGTCTCCAGCACTGTTTCCAGATTCCTGGTGTGTTGTTAGCCAATGAATATTGTAACATAGATAAAAAAAATATGAAGGGGGATTCTTTACAAAAACGATAGGAGTAAATTACACAGAAAAAAAGGAAATTGTGGGAACAATACAAGCAGAAAAATCTAACAGCCAGTAGGAAGGTTTATTCCTAAGAATTCCTGTGGGTATACGGGACAAAAGCACTAATTTTAATGTTGTTTATTTTAATAAAGTTGGATGTAAAGTTGTAAAGTTGTAAACAACATTTGGACCGTTGGCCATCAAGCTGCTGACTAGTCTTTTGTTTTTCATTGGTTTGTCCTTGTTGGAATTATTACGTAGTTTCATCCTGTGGGTTATCAGATGTCAACAAGTCAGAACCTTCAAGCTTCAATGCTGTACCTCCTCTCATAATGCCTTATCTGTCTAAGTTCCACAGAACAAGTTTGCCTTAGAGCACTGGGCTATCTGAAAAACTTCCCTCAACAGCAAATTTGCCACCACCAATGAGAATAACGAACAGACAAGGGTCACAGAATAAGACCTCATGCTGATCTGCAAGGTCTACCTCAAGCCAAAATTATCAGTGACAATCTGGAAAGTGGTGGAGAGGAGAAAACACGGATCATTACGGTAACAGATGTTCAGTGAGAAACAATTTACATATCCAATGCTGTTTTCATCTGCCTCAATTTGTGGGACAGAAGTCCCCAGCCAGGCAGCTTGGTGGCTCTAAGAGAACACTTCGCAGTATGGTGAAGTCAAAGGATGCTCTGAACCTAGACTGCATATCCAACTTGTAAAGACTTATAAAGTTAAGAACAGAAGACCAAGTGGCTGCTGTGGAGTCTGACCAAAAAAGGCCATAGAAGTAGCAACTGCTCTTTTGGAATAGGCTTTTGGTTTAACTGGAAATAAAACATCTTTTGACAAGTAAACAAAGGAAATGAAAATTGAAATGCCATCTGAACAAGGTAATCTTGGAAACTGGTTCCCCAAATGTAGCTCTGGGAAAGGACACACATTTGATCTGACTTTCTGAATTACTTTGTCCTATCTAAATAAAATTTCAATTGACAATGGACATCCAAGTAATGAAGCATGTATTTTCCTTTGTTACTGAAGTTAGGGAAGAAAACAGATAATTGAATTTATTAATTTCAGTTATACCTGGTGGCCACCTTAGGTAAGAAAAATTGATTCATACTAGAGGACTGCAGAATAAAGTTTGGAGCTAAGAAACTCTTCTAGCTGAAGTAATAGCTGTTAGCGAGTTGCTGGCTCAAAGGGAGGCTTAGTCAAGGCTTGAAGGAGAAACAGCAAATCTCATGGAAGAACCGGATCCCCTACTGGAGGCCTCAGCATGAAAAGTATCCTTTAAAAAGGTCTTGAATAGTCTCAGATGCAACTGAATTATGATTTGACAGATATGAAAATTGGAAATGGCTGCCATCTGAACCTTAACAGTACAGTAATGAAGTCCCAATTAGAAAAGCCAGACAAGAAAAAACCTGTAGAGGAGCAGAAAAAGGGTCCAATTCTTTGATGAGATCCAAGTAGATAATTTTTTCCCTTTGTTGGCATAAGCTCTTCTAGTAGAATGCTTTTTGGGATGAGGAGAGGATAAATAGTACTCTTTTGGTATGATTGGGATATCTGGCCCTTACTGGAACTACAGAAACCAAGCGTTTAACTTGAAGTACTTTAGATTCAGGTGAGGCTGGCCTGAAGGATGTGAGATCAGATCTGGAGCTGGGTTCAGAACCCAAGGTGGGAAAAGATGATGACGCAACAGAAAGTGTAACCATACTTGTCTGGTCCAGAAGGGGGAGGGGGCTGGCAATGAGGATTACAGTCGCTCGCAAGGGGAAACTTTCTGTAAAAACCTGGTCAAAGGTGTAGGAGGGTAACCATACAGGAGACTCAGGGACTCAACATGCAAAAGAGTAACTTGGTGACTGTCCCACAGGAGGGATCAGGGAAAAAAAGAATGCTGAATTTGGTGCAGAAAGGAGTTACAAACAGGTCACAACACAGCTGGCCCCAGTGTCAGAAAATACGTACCACTACTGTTGGGTTGAGGGATCACTTGTGAAACAAAAATGCTCCTGCTTAAGACTGTCCATTAGGATGTTGGATTTCCCCAGGATGTGCATTGCTATCAGAAAGTGTTGCGAGGTCATAGCCATTGCCACACCCTCACAATCTCTCAACACAGAGAAGAGGATCAGGTTTCCCCTTGTTTGTTGAACCCCCCCACCCCCGCAGTCTGTGACTGAGTTGCTTTCACAGTTTGGGAGGCAGGCATGAAAAGCCTGCAACACAAAGACTACTCTCATCTCCAAAGGATGTGGAGGTGGATCTCTGACTGGGACCAGGTTCCTCAACTGTTTTCCCTTCTTAATGCCACCCACCTCAAAAGGGAAGCATTTGTGGTTCCCATGGCTTTGGGCAGAGCAACAGCAAAAGGACTGCTTGAAGTAATGCAAGCCAAATTCATTCAGCAATAGTTGTGACAGTGGCACATGCTGGTAAGAAGAACCAGAAAGTTCAATGGATGGGAGTAAATAGACAAATGAGTTGACACCATTCACTGCAAAACCCACATGAAGTATTTAGCTAGGGGAATAAGGCAGATCACCACAGCCACATGGCCAAGGAGACAGGATGAGATGAGCAAGGTGGTCTTGGATACAACAAGATGTGACTTGCTTGAGTTTGCAAGGAAGACAACTGAATGGAAGGCTATTTTGCAATTCGCTTGGAGATATCCAGTCGGCATCCAATAATTTCCAGACTCTGTACTGAATCCAACTTGGATTTCTCAATGTTGAATGTGATGCCCAAGGACAGGCACAATTGGAGTAAACAGCATCTTGCCTGAGGCAATGATGCTTTTGACGTCACTGTTAGCTGCCAATCATCCACGTAAGGAAAGACTTGCAATCCCTGCAGTCTGACCCATGCTGCTACCACTACCATGCATTTGGCGAATACCCGGGAGGCTAAGGTGAGACAATGGCAGTGCAAAAAAATTGAAAAATAGCTGGCTTACAGACTGAAGCACCACAACCTTCCAGAACCTATGTTTATGTGACAGTAGGTGTCCCTAAGTTCCAAACCCATCCCCATCACCTTTCCTCAGAAGAGGTAGAATGGACTGAATAGTCACAATCTGAAACTTGGTCTACTTCACAAAAGAAACTTAACTTGCTTTGGTCCAATATGGGCCTAAGGTCCTCTATTTTCTTTGGCACCAAAAAGAACCTTGAGTAAACCCTAGATTCGGTGATACTTCTTGGTTGATTTGATGTGCTAGCAACTTTTGTATTTTTACTGTTGCTTCACGCTGCTGGTGGGGAGAAACATATGAAAGGAATTTTTGCTTTAGATTTGGAAAGGAATGAAAGGGAATAGAACAGTCTCTGCAAATGACCAACACTACCCAGGTTTTCGATCTTATCACCTCCCAAGCTCGAGTGGACAGTCAAGGCCCCACTAAATTGTCTCCAGAGTGCAGCAGTTGGGCAAACTTTCAGGAGCACTGAAAGGACTTGCTTGAGAAGGAACCTATGAAGTCTGGAAACTGTGGAATGCCTCGGTTTCTGAGTTGGTGCTCACTGAAGTTACCCCCTCTGGCTGGAGGTACTTTTTGTCAGCAGCATCTTGGGTGATCTATTGGGATTTACTGAAAAACATCTTTCTTACCACTAGAAAGATTCCTCTGAGAGGTACAGAAGACTCCACCTATGACCAAACATCTTACAGTCTTGTTCGCTCGTAGTCAAAGTACAATTTGAGGGTTGAGAAGCCACCAACTTAGAGCCTTCAGAAACCACTTCCTTCCTAAACCTAGTCAAATGTGCCAAACAATTCAGAACATGGAGGCAAACCTGGCTGAAGCATAAATGTTCTTGCTGAATTGGTGCAACTCCTATCACTCCATGTCTGGGGGAATAACCGATGCTGTCTCCTCAGAGATCTCTTTCTTCATGGCTGCTGCAATGACATCATCTACAGAAGAAACTTTACTCCAAAATGACCTGTTCCTTTGGGACCAATACCTCACCCAGCTTGTGTGGTATTGGTCCACCACATAGAGCTCTCTCCAAGCCCTCCTGGATTCAAGGTTGATGAGGGTGTCTGGAGTTGGAACCACCCATGATGTGGATGGGCCCACACCAAAAGCTTTGAGGAAGAACAGTTCCTCTGGGGAAGGGGCTTTAGAGGTCCAACCCCCCCCATCTCATTAATTCTGCTAGATCACCAAAACAGGCATTCTCCTGGGGGAATTCGAGGGTCTCTTCCTCTTCATCAAAGTCACAGAGTGCTCAGTGAGAGATTCCTCTAGGAATCCTAATGCTTCCTCTTGCACTGGCTCTTCATGTGCACCTTCCCGGGGCACGATACGGAAGTAGCTGATGAGTCCTAGATTGGGGCTGCTCAAAGCCAAATGATGCAAGCTGTCCCAAGGATAGCTCATGAAACAAAGACATCCTAGAAGGACAAGAGAATCGGGATGAATCTGACACAGGAACAGAGGCACATGTCTCAGAGCGAGACAATATATTTTCTACAATGAATGCCAATGCTGAAGCCAGATGATTGGCAAGAGGACCCCATGGATTAGAGAACCTAGGAGACTTTCCTGTACCAACCTCAGAGCCAGCAGGATCTAAAGTTGACAGCAAAGCCAAACTGTCTAAAGCCAAAGCACTGAGGGTCAGGGACAGCTCTGAAAACCTCCAAGTTTAACCTGGGCCCAGGCCATCTACTCGTATAGGTTCAAAGGCAAGTACTAAGCTTGCTGCCCTTGTGGGCCATTTTAAGCCTAGCCAATTTCCATTTTTGTGATGGAAATTACCTGTCCCATTTGGTTCTGGATTGGCCTTGCGCATCCCATAGTCATTAATTATTAATTACTCCAATCTGAATAACTGTGATCACACAATAGACAAGACGAGAAGATGAGGGATCCAAGCATGGGATAAAGCATTTAGGAGCTGCCTCTGTCCTACAGTAGTACAGGGGCAGACCTGGGGTAAACTGTTTCCAATCCATACATCCAGGTTACACTTGAATATAGATGGGAAGTCTGTTCCATACCTCTGTGATGTATATCTGTCCCTCCCAATCATTTTGTTGATGTTGCAGAATAGGTTTAGATCCCTATACTACATATTTCTGATGACATTTAATTTGTTGATGTGCAGTAAACCCATTAGTAATGGGGTGGAGAATGATTTCTATGCCAGACACAGGTCACTCTTAGCAGTCTATAGGACACAGAGTATAAAGTATAGTGACGGGGCTTTGAATCAGTCCATGTAGGACATGTTGTTTAGACCTTGTATCCTTTCAGTACATTATCTCTGTGTACATTTCAGTTGTTGCATGTGTCTGGACAGATACATGCCAAAAGGGGCATTATATTTGAGTATTGGCCTAATGAGGGCTGAGTAAAGAGGACAATGACATCCCTAGATCTACACACAATCCCTTTGTTTATAAGTTGCACAATACAGTAGAACTTTCTTATTATGATGCAATGACTTTGGGAAGCTCTCAGCTCTGTGGAGGCCATAAGAGTACATCAAGAGAAAAGCTACAGCCAATAGAGACCAAGATGTTGACACAGATGAGGGGTAACATGAGAAAGTGTTAGAACCAAAGGCAATGGTACTGAAACGTGCACAGCAGGAGGAACAGAAAAGTACAGTTGTGTACACTTACCATAAATGTAGATGTTCGAGTGTATTCACTGTTGCAGTCATTACATTTGGGTTATCTGCTTGCAGGTAGCCCTCAGCCGGCATGATTATCAAAGTCTTGGGTCCTGCGTTGGTTGCTGTCTCTTTTTCCATAACGTCAGGTAGTCAGGGGTATAAAGCATGCAGCCGATGCCATTACATCAGTTTTTCTTGCCCAGATGTGTCAGGTGCCCCCATAATGGGAAGCAATTATATACAAGATTACACCTCCAATTATAAGCAAATACACCAGAAAGCTTAAATACAGTAAAGAAGAAGAGAGGTATAGCAAATAGAAGTCAGGGGGCTGGAGGGAGGGTAACCAGGACTGCAACAGTGAATACACTCGAACATCTACTTTTATGGTAAGCGTACACAACTGTACTATGTTCTTCGTGTTTCACTCTTGCAGTCATTACATTTGGGTACATTCCCAAAGCTAAGGAAGGGAGGAGGCAATTAGAGAGCATTAAGACCAGCTATTAGGACCTGCAAGAGTGCAGTGGTAAAACCAGCTCTGGATTTAGAGAAAATAGGCAAGTGGTAATGCTTGGTGAAGGTATGAACAGAACTCCAGGCAGCAGCTTCAAGGATGTTCCTGGTAGGGACACCTCTGAGAAAGGCTGTTGACGTAGATGCAGCCCTGGTGGAATGTGATCTTATCCCCTGTGGAGTAGGTTTTCCATGATGCTTATAGCAGAAATGAATGCAATGGACTATCCATTTAGAAATGGTTTGCTTTGAAATGGCCTTCCCCTCTGCCCCTGCAGCAAAGGCAACTAGCAGCTGTTCAGTTTTTCTGAGAGGCTTAGTCCTGTCCAAATAGAATATTAGTTGTCTGTACACGTCCAGAGTGCAGTATTTGTTCTCCTTTGTTCTGTGGATTAGAAAAGAAGGTTGGCAAATGAATGGACTGATTAAGGGCCACACTGGATACCACCTTGGGCATAAAGGAAGGATTGGTCTTGAGGGACACCCTGTCTGTGGGGAGTCCTTGTGCAACATTTGTCCAATTGGTAGTTCTGAGGGGAGGCAAACGGGTCTATCTCTGGGATCCCCCATTTGTTTCTCAACATGTTGAATATCTTTGGCTCCAGTTTCCACTCATGTGGGTCCATGAGATTTCTACTTAGGTCATCTGCCAGTGAGTTTAGCTTGCCTGGCAGGAACTGAGCCTGTAGGTGCACTTGGTAGCTCAAGGCTGTATTCCACAGAGCCATGGCTAGTCTGTAGTGGGGGTATGAGTGGGTTGCCCCCTGCTTGTTTATGTACCACATAACAGTGGTGCTGTCGGTCGTTGGAAACCTTCGAACTCAGATGGATCTTAAAATTAAAAGCCCATATACCACCAGGCTTAAATACAGTAGACAATATTCGACCAGTTTTATCAGGCCCTACCTGATTTTGTTATATCGCCAACAATATATATATTTTTTTATTAACAAAGAGAAGTTGGCATTATAGTGGTTATATACTAAATGAAATTGTCTTTTCTATGACTGTGTCTGTTAACTTGATAGATAATTACCATATTCTGGTATATTCACTATATTGCTATTCTGACTCTATCAAGTCCATTGTTCTTACTATTTAGTTGTTAGCCTTGAGTATATCTATATATATTTTTATATCATATGCATAAGTTTTATAGTTATTTTTGGCATCTAACATGACGTCATCATAAAATGATTTCTGTGATCATGCATAGTATTAGTTAATTATGACCATGCACTGATATTGATTTGTTTAATATGTTTTATTTCTTTCTTTTATTTTTATATTTGAGCTATAATCTAGTAGTGACTTGGCTGTTTTAGTTTTACTTAAACTTCACTTATGCCTATCTTATTCTGTTCCAAGGGAGATCACCTATTAGAGATAGTTTTTATTATTTAAATAAGATGAGACATTATATGCTTCGTATAATCAATTTTTGGAAGCACACTATATATTTTTATTGTGTGCGTATCAACTATATAATAGAAAGAAGTCATTTGTTCATCATAGCTTTGCATGGCGGCACGCAACATGATCGCTATGCATTAGCCAGTATATAAAGTAAAATTGAACCATCTTATATTTTGTACTTGGTATTATTTAAGTCATGTTGTTATGATAACATATTTTATTGAAGTATTACTTAGGTAGTTTTCTGCATAATTAAGATACGCTTACTTCATGCCCTATATAATCAAGTTTTAGATGCTGTAATGTTTTTACTGCATATTTATTAAAAATTTATAATAGAAGGAAGCTATTTACTTATTGCAAACTCATATTGTGACACGTAGTGTTAATTATTGTGTACCAACAAATATATATAAGAACCAAGTTGCCTTTAGTATTTTGACTTGCTCTGTCCTGTTGTTCTTATATTATAATGCTTTTTATAAGAGCAACATCTTGGTTTCACTACTTGCCATATATGGGCAGTATTTCCTCACTAATTGAGCTTTAGGTTATCTATTTACCAACCCTAAATTGCTTGATTATATTTTGTGTGGAAATAATTAATGATAACAAGCTTAGTGTGGGCTTCCTAAATATGGGTATAGTTTCCTGCAAATATTTATACAAAAATTATCGTCATCAAGATGGCTATGCTGATAATATTTGATGACAGCCTGCTATTGAAGTTAATTTAAATATAAAATCTTTATTTACATTAACATCATTATGTTTTAGAAATTTTAAATGTGTTTCTTTTTCAAGTGTTTCTTTTTCAAGTGGCTTTCAGTATGTTTGTTTGGCTATAACCTAGCCTGATTGTTTGTGATACTGTGATACTGTGGTGAAATTTTTGTCAATTGAGTAATTCAGCTACTTAATTAACTTATTGCTTGTTCTAATTGTTAATTGGAAGCTAATGTTTTAGTATAAAAGTGTCCATTTAGTCTTTGTAATTTGTAACCTGAGGAAGCGCAATTTATATTGCGTGAAAGCGCTTGTTTTTTGTTCTACAAATAAATTTATTTTATTTTATTTTATCTCGTGGTGGTTTCTACATTTTCTAGTTCTTGCTCCTCTACCTTTGATGTAAGAAACCTTTGGATGATCGGTCTCTGCTTTTTGCTGTTGGTGTTTATTTTTTTGCTCCTGACCGGTTCTCACACGATGGAAACGCAGAATATTGAATTGGATTACAACCCAGTTAATACGATGACTAACGGGAATTGGAACTCTATTTTTTACCAGAAAGACAATCCTCTGCTGCATATGGATGTTAACGGTGAAGCTAATACTAGTCCATCTAACATGAATGAAAACTTATATGAGTTTTTCGGAAGTCTGAGAGCCTTAGAAAACGATCTATATCGCCTGCATAGGCTAGTTTGGCAGCGAAGACATCTGCAGGCATGCCAGCACTTCAAGGTTATCCCCCGCGGCATGCGTGTTTTGTGCATGCCGACTTATGGGGATAGCCAACCTGAGTTATTACGGCAGTGGCAGAAACTAAACATCGACTTTGGAAATAAATATATCCAGCTATTGCTGGATTATTTTGCACCGATCGAAGCGGAGCTTCTTACTAAGGTAGAGGAACAATACAATTTAATTACCACTACTTATCAGACTGATTTTTGCAACTCTAAAATTCAAGCTATGAATAGACAGCTGTCTCTATATAGTGATAAATTGGAACAGATAAAGGTTAAAAAATTGAAACGTGATTGTGAAGATTTTTCTCTCGGCCGTATTTTTATATGGCCGAGATTTGGTTACAACAATAAAATCAACAAATCACAGCCTGAAACTACAACCCTAGCCTCCGGTTCTGTTGCTATTGATACAGTGACTGTACAGCATGACACTACCACTAATAGACTACATCTGGATAATGTCACTAATGAAATTTTTGACCCACCGGAGACACCTGTAGCTTCTTTACCCTGCAATCAGCAGGGTTTTATACAGCATAGTACTTTGGGAGCGAAACCCAAAACAGCTGGACTGAACAAAAAGTTCATGGCACCTTTGCCCTTAAATTTTCCCCTACCCTACAAGGAAGCAGTGCGCTCTCGTTCCACCAGTCGGGGAAGGGGAAAAAGGAAACTGTCTGGAGAGACGCAAGAACAACGAAGAAGGATGAAAATATAAATTGTCTGTTTTTCAATTTATCAACTAAATCTTTTACAGTGACTGAACAAGACATTTTAAATAGGGGTTTATCTTTTATCCCTTCGAGACATAGTGTAATTTCCGATACTTTAATAGGTTTGCGTAAGTTTTGCAGGAAACTTTCTCTCAAAGTATTATTCAAGGGCAATACTTCTTATTCCTTGGATAATCTTGGTGATGGTACTGTTTGCAGAAAGAAAAGTGTCTTTATACCCCCACCTGTACAAGTTGTTGAAAGCTTTTTAAAAACATGTGAACGAGATTTCTATTTATACTATGATTGTCATGATAAAAAGAATAATTTTTTCAATTTGAATGAAATAGAAAGGTCCGAGCTGAAAAATCTTTGTAGCGACCCTAGTCTTGTCTTTAAACCAGCAGACAAGGGTAGGGGTATAGTTGCTATGGACACAGTTTTATATCGAAAACTCATGCTGAATATGTTAAATAATGATAGAGCCTATAAAGTCATAGAGAAATCACGTGTAAGATCAATTATACAATATGTCTCGGATAGCCTATATGATATGTTAATGACTCGGTCCATTGATAAATCTCTCTATGATTTTCTGACAATAGATTTCCCTTTGATACCTATTATCAAAGGATTACCTAAGCTACATAAGGACAAGGATCCACCTCCATTACGTCCCATCGTATCAGGTGACCATTGGGTAACACAAAATATATCTTTATATGTACAAACAAAATTGGGGCTACTTGTTAAGAAAATACCAACTATACTATTAGATTCTTTCAGATTGTTGGATGACTTAAAATTAGATTTAATGAAAGACAACATAAAACAAGATACCATGTTAGTAACATTGGACATTGAAAGCCTGTTTACGAGTATTCCTAACGAATATGGCATAAATGCAATAAGAACTCATATGACAGAACTCAAATTAGATAATACTGAAATCATGAATATATGCTGTATGCTAGACCTGGTTCTTAACAATAACATCTTTCTATATGAAGAACAGATATATGCACAAACATGGGGGGTGGCCATGGGCACCCCCTGTGCTAATGCATATGCCAATTTGGTTGTTTTAGAATGGGAAAAGGAATTTATATTCAAAGATCCCAGATTTAAATATGTCGTCTTATATAGACGTTTTATAGACGACATTTTAATATTATGGAATGGTGATGAAGCTACCTTAAATTCCTTCATTAGCTATATGAACAGCACTACTTCTTTTTTTCATTTTACTTTTGAGTCATCCAAGTTTACTGCTAATTTTCTGGACATCACAGTTAAGAAAAATTTCAAATGTGAATTAACAACAACACTTTACAGAAAAGTCTGTTGGAAGAATGGGATACTTCATTATAGTAGTTTACATCCACGCCATATTTTTGTTAACATAGTAAGGAATCAATTTAATAGGATTCTGAAAATATGTAGTGATCGTGTAGATGCTTTGAAGCTAGTTAACACTCAGAAGGACTATTTTCTAGCTAGGGGCTACCCGGTGAAATTAATAGAAGACGTGTTGAACTCCATTATAGAAGACATCACTCCTCAGCAAACATTCTTTAGGTATAATGTAAGGAAAGATATCCCTCACAATATACAATATGATATAAAATATACTAGTGATGTCCAGTCTTTAGCTAACATAGTGAAAGGCAATTGGAAAATCTTGCTATCAGATAAGACAGTGTCAGAATTAATTAGTGAAAAACCAGCGTTCAGATATATGAACTGCTTAAATTTGAAAAGATTATTATGTAAAGAAAAAGTTAATATTACATCCATTGACATTAGGTCCCAACTGAAAACAGGGACATTCCCTTGTGGTAAATGTTCGCTCTGCGGATATATTATTAAGACAACTAACACTAATGCCTTAAGTGTTGAACTTAATACAAAATCTATGTTTTATGCAACTTGTACTACTAGAAATGTCATTTACTTAGCCACTTGCAACCTTTGTGATAGCTACTATGTGGGCCTAACTTCACGTAGACTTAGAGATCGGATTTATAACCATGTCTACGAGATAAGAAGGAATAGTAACACTAATGCATTGGCCATGCATTGCAATATCAATCCTAAGCATAGCTTTGCATTTCAGGTCTTACAAAATAATAGATCCAAATAGAAGGGAAGGTGACCATATGAATACGTTGGAAACCTTCGAACTCAGATGGATCTTAAAATTAAAAGCCCATATACCACCAGGCTTAAATACAGTAGTCAATATTCGACCAGTTTTATCAGGCCCTACCTGATTTTGTTATATCGCCAACAATATATATATTTTTTTATTAACAAAGAGAAGTTGGCATTATAGTGGTTATATACTAAATGAAATTGTCTTTTCTATGACTGTGTCTGTTAACTTGATAGATAATTACCATATTCTGGTATATTCACTATATTGCTATTCTGACTCTATCAAGTCCATTGTTCTTACTATTTAGTTGTTAGCCTTGAGTATATCTATATATATTTTTATATCATATGCATAAGTTTTATAGTTATTTTTGGCATCTAACATGACGTCATCATAAAATGATTTCTGTGATCATGCATAGTATTAGTTAATTATGACCATGCACTGATATTGATTTGTTTAATATGTTTTATTTCTTTCTTTTTATTTTTATATTTGAGCTATAATCTAGTAGTGACTTGGCTGTTTTAGTTTTACTTAAACTTCACTTATGCCTATCTTATTCTGTTCCAAGGGAGATCACCTATTAGAGATAGTTTTTATTATTTAAATAAGATGAGACATTATATGCTTCGTATAATCAATTTTTGGAAGCACACTATATATTTTTATTGTGTGCGTATCAACTATATAATAGAAAGAAGTCATTTGTTCATCATAGCTTTGCATGGCGGCACGCAACATGATCGCTATGCATTAGCCAGTATATAAAGTAAAATTGAACCATCTTATATTTTGTACTTGGTATTATTTAAGTCATGTTGTTATGATAACATATTTTATTGAAGTATTACTTAGGTAGTTTTCTGCATAATTAAGATACGCTACTTCATGCCCTATATAATCAAGTTTTAGATGCGCGTAATGTTTTTACTGCATATTTATCATAAATATATAACAGAAGGAAGCTATTTACTTATTGCAACCCTGTATTGTGACACGTAGTGTTAATTACTGTGTACCAACAAATATATACAAGAACCAAGTTGCCTTTAGTATTTTGACTTGCTCTGTCCTGTTGTTCTTATATTATAATGCTTTTTATAAGAGCAACATCTTGGTTTCACTACTTGCCATATATGGGCAGTATTTCCTCACTAATTGAGCTTTAGGTTATCTATTTACCAACCCTAAATTGCTTGATTATATTTTGTGTGGAAATAATTAATGATAACAAGCTTAGTGTGGGCTTCCTAAATATGGGTATAGTTTCCTGCAAATATTTATACAAAAATTATCGTCATCAAGATGGCTATGCTGATAATATTTGATGACAGCCTGCTATTGAAGTTAATTTAAATATAAAATCTTTATTTACATTAACATCATTATGTTTTAGAAATTTTAAATGTGTTTCTTTTTCAAGTGTTTCTTTTTCAAGTGGCTTTCAGTATGTTTGTTTGGCTATAACCTAGCCTGATTGTTTGTGATACTGTGATACTGTGGTTGAATTTTTGTCAATTGAGTAATTCAGCTACTTAATTAACATATTGCTTGTTCTAATTGTTAATTGGAAGCTAATGTTTTAGTATAAAAGTGTCCATTTAGTCTTTGTAATTTGTAACCTGAGGAAGCGCAATTTATATTGCGTGAAAGCGCTTGTTTTTTGTTCTACAAATAAATTTATTTTATTTTATTTTATCTCGTGGTGGTTTCTACATTTTCTAGTTCTTGCTGTCGGTTTTTACCAATAATTGTGCTGGAAGGATGTGGTCCTTGAAGGCTGTCAGAGCATTCTGTACAGCTAACATTTCTTTTTGATTGTGCAGGTGCATTTGACTCTGGTTCCATTTGCTCTGAATGCACTGCCCTGCCAAGTGAGCCCCCCACGCATAGTCTGATGCGTCTGTTAGGGTTTGGGTGGCAGGGGGTAGAGTAAATGGCAGTCTCTTGTTGAGGTAGCAGGCCTCTGCCCACCAAAGGAATTCTGTCTTTATACAGGGGATGATGGGAATCACTGATTCCAGGTCCTGAGAATGTTGACACCATAGGCTTTTTAGATAGCAGTGTAGTTTCCTCATATGCAGTCTTGTATATGGAATTAGTAGGATGCAAGAAGCCATGAACCCCAGAGCTTGCAGTATTTTCCTTGCAGTTAACTGGGTCTTTGTGGCCAGTAATTTGAAGACGGCTGTCAGATAAACTTGTTTCTCTGGCGTGAGGTAGGCCATCTGGGAAGTTGTGTTCAAGCTTGCTCCCAGGAATACAATTTGTTGGCAGGGTACTAGATGAGATTTCTTTGTTTATGGTGTACCCCAGTGAGGTTAGCAGCTTCTTTACAAATGCCACATGATTCAATAGTATGTCCTGGCTTTCTCCCTGAATTAGACAATCGTCCAGGTATGGGTATATTTGAATATTTCTTTGCCTGCAAAATGCAATGACTGGAGCTAAGCATTTTGGGAATACCCTGGGCGCAGTAGATAAGCCAAAGAGCAGTGCAGAGAACTGATACTGCATGTAGCCTGCTCTGAAGCATAGGTATTTTCTGCAAGAATCCCTTATTGGGATGTGCAGGTAAGCTTCCTTCAAATCCAATGTTGCCAACCAGGCATTTTTGCCCAGCATGGGAAGCAGCTGATGAAGAGTTAACATTTTGAATTTTGGAATTACCAAAAAAGTGTTTAGGATAGACAGGTCCAGGAGAGGACGCCAGGAGTTGTCTCTTCTCGGTACCAGGAAAAGTCTAGAGTAAAAACCTTGTCCCCGTTTTTCTGCTGGGACAGGTTGAATAGCCCTGATAATTAGAAGAGATAGGACCTGCTGTTGAGCCTCTGCCCACTGATTTGGGGGTAGGTCTGGCCAACCTTTTGGGGTTGGTAAGGTATGGAAGTGGAATCTGTATCCTTGGGAAACAATATGTGACAGTTTACCATAGGGGGGTGTCTTACTACTTCCAGCTTTGGAAGTGAGAGCCCCCCACTGCTTAGGCCTATGAGTACCTTGAGACTGTTGGCCTAGGTGGTCTGCTGTTCCTGGATTTGGACTGAGAAGGCCTGAAGAGACAGGAAAGGACCAATTCTTAGAAGGCAAATGCCTACTAAATCTGGGGGCTGTACTTGCAGGAAATCTTTAACAGTTTGCATAGATTTAGTTTTTTCCTCCATCTTTTTAAGAACTTCTGTTTTGTTGTCAAACAGGTGGTCTTGGTTTAAGGAAGCACCCAGTAATTTGGCTTTAACATGATCTGGCAGAGTTTGCTCCTTAAGCCAAGCATGCCTTCTAAGAACAGACCCAGTAACAGCAGACCTACAAGATGCCTCTAAGGAGTCAAAGCCACACTGCAAAGTAGGTTTACCAACTTGTTCAGCAGAATGCATTAAATCCTGTAATTCTTTTATTTTCAGCACAGTCAGGAATCAACATCAATTTCTGTTCAAGTAATCCAATAAGATGCTGCTGGTACTTTAACATATGAAACTGGCAGTTTAAGGCCCTAATGGCCAAAGCAGCAGAAGTGTATACCTTCTTACCCCATCTGTCCAGGACCCTGGAATCTCTATCAGAGGGGGTAGGATTTTTGGCAGTAGTAGTCTTAATGCCTTTGGGTCCCAGTGAAATGGTCTCTGGGTCTGCAGTAAAATTCTTAAAGAGGAACTTGTGAGAATCAGGTACTCTAATACCTGTCAGGTTTCGTAGGAGCTGGAGGTAAGGTGTCTGGGGCCAGGCTAGATTCCAAGAAGGCATAATCTGCAATGTCCAGTACAGGGGGGATAGTTAAAGGCCTTTCTTGAGGCAGGAGTAAGAATTACCTAAGCCTCTTATTGGAGTCAGAGTAATCTTGGCTTTCCCAGCGGAAATGCTCCCTAAGAGTGTGCAAAGTTTCACCAAAAGAGAAATCTTCTGGAGGGGAAGCAGAGGGAATGGAGTCCTCTGTATCAGAATCCTCAAAGGTAGATAAGGGCAAATCCTGGTCATCAGAAGAAACAGAAATTTCATAATCCTGATCAGAAGAATCCAAAGGAAAATTGGTTCTAGGTCTCAGAGGGAGAAGGGTGGCTTCCCCTAGAGTAATAAGGTCTTCAGCCATTCTTATTTTTGGTTTAGGCATATGGGCCTGACCATGCGGTTTGGACGTCAGTTTTCTAGGCATAGATCGAGTCTTAGCCCTTGAGGAAGATGGCAAAGGTTTGATATGCAAGTCAGTAGGCCTGAATACACCCTTAGAAGCCGGTGTCTGCACAGCAGCTCCGGACCCATCCAAGGAAGAGACATCCACAGGTTCCATAGTCGAAGAGGGTATCTCGCGGCATATCGGACTCCAAATGGGTCTCCGTAGAGGCCTACGAATCTGAAGTAGCAGGTATCAGGGGCTGCGAAAGGCGAACTGGCGACCAGCTTAACGGAAGAGTCATCGGCAGGTTTGGACCTATGTTGTCGTGTCTTTATCTTTATGTTTTTTTCGGAATGTCGGTAGTCGGATGGCTTAGCGAAGCCATTTCTGGATAATTTGAACAGAGTACTGAAATACAAGTAACAAAAAATTGCCACTGTCCTCCTAAAGTGTCCTGTAGCAAATATAGAGTAAAATCACAAAACAAATCTTCCAGGACACACCACGAGAACACTGAAGTCTTCTAAAAATGCGTACTTTATTCCAATCGACAAAAGGATGTATAAGCGCTTTCACATGCGTCTTGCATGCTTCTTCAGATACAATTCAAAACTTTTAACCTAGTTGCTTATATACATCTCATTATTAACAATCATTAAAATCATCAGAACAATTATACTATTAAGCCATAATCAAACAATTAGAGAATTCTACTATGTACATGATTTAATGCTGTGCATTTTATTTCCTTCCCTATATGGGACTGGTAACATCCCACACCAAGTACGGAGACAAGGATAACGTTATGTTAACGTATCATCATTCGTACTTTCTCATATATATCTTGTTGAGAACATTTCAATGCTTATAAAAATCAAAACAAGCAAGCTACAATTTCCTCCCTGGTCTACTTGTGGGGGCGTAACAACACATACGCTCCTGGTTTAAAGCACTATCGCTGCTAAAAGCGTCGTGCCTTAGGTGTTACTATTTCAATGTAATTCATCTTAACATCTGCCAATTTAGGCAGCGATTTATCCCATTCCTCGGGAAATCTTCCGTTTGCTTTGTATCATTTTATATCCCCTATCAAATACATCGGGATCAATAATATATGTAAAAATAAGAATAATAAAAAATAAGAATAATAAAAAATATATATAATAAAGATATAGGAAGCATGGGTCTCTTATATACGAAGCACAGCCCATTTCCTGAATCATCTCATGGCCATATATGTGCATCCTATTCTTAAGAACTCTCTTATAAATAATTAAAAAATTTTTTTAAAAAATCTAAATTTTTCAGCCAGTTTCTAATGAAGTTAGAAACTAAACCCAATTAGTACTAATCTCTCTATACTATTGTTATAGGTTAAACCTTAACAAATATCTATGGAACCTTAACAATCAAATACATCCTCAGTATAGATCTCATTCTACGCGTGCATCTTCCATCAAATTTTGCCTCTACCTAAAAATTATTGAGTGTACATATTTATACAATATATCATAAAAACAATACCTATATATTAATCCTTCTATACCTCAAATAAGGCGCATCCTTCATAAACGGTAACAATTTCCGAAAACTCGAAATAAAACACATTGAGTTCTGTAGAGTGAAACAAGATAGAACACCATAGTAAGACAAACTAAATTGAAAATAGTCTAAAATGCCCATAAGACATTGCACTTTCATCTGCATATCTATTACTAATTTCTACATCCCCCATCACAGTTCAACATTAACATATTGTCGTATCAAGTAGATATTCCTAGGCAACAATTACTTGGATGTATAAAAAACACATGCATAAAGGTCTTGTAGCCCATTTTAATGAACCTGGTTTGAACAATGTGTATAATATCTCTTCTGTAATTCCTGTCGACATTAAGCCAATATTTAGGAAGTAGATGAGTATAAAATCCCTTTTTAAAAAAACCCGTACCTTGATCATTCATCTATTCTAAAAATGGTTTCACTGTTGTGTAATTATTGATCCCAGGGTCTCTATGTGCCCCTGTTCTAAAAATCCATTCCATTTCCAGCTTCGCTAGAGCATTATTATTATCACCCATCCTAGGACTATTGTGTAAAGTTTGTAAAACTCTGAATTTAAAATGATGTGTAGGATGAGAACTAATATGTTTAGCTAGAGCATTCAGCTCTGCTGTTTCCTGATATCATGTGTGATTATATATACGTTGTCTCAACTTTCTTTTTGTAAGGCCAATACAAAAGGCTGGACATAAATCACAATTAGCCATGTATATCAAATTGCTGGTATCACAACTAGTTCTCATCCTGGGTGTATATTTAAAATGTCCATGTGGATGTATATATTCTTGTTGATCTGTAATATATCTACACATACTACATTTTTCACATGGATATGTCCCAGGAGCCATATGATTGGCATCTCTCATGTTCATATTCTTCTGTAAATTAAGTGAAAACATCGTTTTTAAATTATCAGCGGTACGGAACACAAACCCTGGTCTATCACCTGCTATAGTCCTAGTTTCATCTACTACAGTTAAAATATTCCAATGTTTATTCACTACTTCTTTGATTGCATTAATATCATTGGTGTATTTCAAAATCACATTGATCTTAGTAGTCTGTCTACTTGACAGCATAGGTCTATAGTCTCTAAACTTATTATAACATTTCTTCACTATTGAGTAGAAACCTCCAAGGAAAGCTATTCTAGTTGGTCAATTATTAGAAACAGTATTGAGTTGCAATGTATTTATGTTTAACAACAGATATTATTTGCAAACATGGGGTGTCGCTATGGGCACCCCATGTGCAAATTCATACGCAAACTTAGTACTATACAGTTGGGAATTAAAACATATATTTAACAGCCCTTGGATGAGTAAAATAAAAATGTACAAACGGTTTGTGGATGATGTGCTATTAATGTGGGATGGTACCGTTGATGAAATAAAAGAATTTGTAGATTATTTGGAAGGAACCACGCAGTTCCTGAAGTTTACCTATGAGTACTCATATGAAGAGATCAGCTTTCTAGATATAACCCTATACTATGATATAAATGATAAATTAATGTCCAAGTTATATAGGAAAAGCTGCTGGAGAAATACTATTCTTGAATATAGTAGCATGCACCCCAGGTACATGTTCTCCGGTATAATAAGTGGACAATTTTGGAGACTAACAAGAATATGTAAGAACCCAGCTATGTTAAGTATTGAAGCAGATAGAATGGAAAGTTTATTTGCGGAGAGAGGGTATGACATCAAGTTAATACAAGAAATGAGAAATAAGATTATTCCTCGAGAGAATAATGTAGAAGGCATTCAAGAACACAACTCAATAGTGAAGAAAGGTTATAATAAGTTTAGAGACTATAGACCTATGCTGTCAAGTAGACAGACTACTAAGATCAATGTGATTTTGAAATACACCAATGATATTAATGCAATCAAAGAAGTAGTGAATAAACATTGGAATATTTTAACTGTAGTAGATGAAACTAGGACTATAGTAGGTGATAGACCAGGGTTTGTGTTCCGTACCGCTGATAATTTAAAAACAATGTTTTCACTTAATTTACAGAAGAATATGAACATGAGAGATGCCAATCATATGGCTCCTGGGACATATCCATGTGAAAAATGTAGTATGTGTAGATATATTACAGATCAACAAGAATATATACATCCACATGGACATTTTAAATATACACCCAGGATGAGAACTAGGTGTGATACCAGCAATTTGATATACATGGCTAATTGTGATTTATGTCCAGCCTTTTATATTGGCCTTACAAAAAGAAAGTTGAGACAACGTATATATAATCACACATATGATATCAGGAAACAGCACGAGCTGAATGCTCTAGCTAAACATATTAGTTCTCATCCTACACATCATTTTAAATTCAGAGTTTTACAAACTTTACACAATAGTCCTAGGATGGGTGATAATAATAATGCTCTAGCGAAGCTGGAAATGGAATGGATTTTTAGAACAGGGGCACATAGAGACCCTGGGATCAATAATTACACAACAGTGAAACCATTTTTAGAATAGATGAATGATCAAGGTACGGGTTTTTTTAAAAAGGGTTTTTATACTCATCTACTTCCTAAATATTGGCTTAATGTCAACAGGAATTACAGAAGAGATATTATACACATTGTTCAAACCAGGTTCATTAAAATGGGCTACAAGACCTTTATGCATGTGTTTTTTATACATCCAAGTAATTGTTGCCTAGGAATATCTACTTGATACGACAATATGTTAATGTTGAACTGTGATGGAGGATGTAGAAATTAGTAATAGATATGCAGATGAAAGTGCAATGTCTTATGGGCATTTTAGACTATTTTCAATTTAGTTTGTCTTACTATGGTGTTCTATCTTGTTGTTTCACTCTACAGAACTCAATGTGTTTTATTTCGAGTTTTCGGAAATTGTTACCGCTATGAAGGATGCGCCTTATTTGAGGTATAGAAGGATTAATATATAGGTATTGTTTTTATGATATATTGTATAAATATGTACACTCAATAATTTTTAGGTAGAGGCAAAATTTGATGGAAGATGCACGCGTAGAATGAGATCTATACTGAGGATGTATTTGATTGTTAAGGTTCCATAGATATTTGTTAAGGTTTAACCTATAACAATAGTATAGAGAGATTAGTACTAATTGGGTTTAGTTTCTAACTTCATTAGAAACTGGCTGAAAAATTTAGATTTTTAAAAATTTTTAATTATTTATAAGAGAGTTCTTAAGAATAGGATGCACATATATGGGCATGAGATGATTCAGGAAATGGGCTGTGCTTCGTATATAAGAGACCCATGCTTCCTATATCTTTATTATATATATTTTTTATTATTCTTATTTTTTATTATTCTTATTTTTACATATTATTGATCCCATGTATTTGATAGGGATATAGAATGATACAAAGCAGCAAACGGAAGATTTCCGAGGAATGGATAAATCGCTGCCTAAATTGGCAGATGTTAAGATGAATTACATTGAAATAGTAACACCTAAGGCACGCTTAGCAGCGATAGTGCTTTTAAACCAGGAGCGTATGTGTTGTTACGCCCCCACAAGTAGACCAGGGAGGAAATTGTAGTTTGCTTGTTTTGATTTTTATAAGCATTGAAATGTTCTCAACAAGATATATATGAGAAAGTACGAATGATGATAATGCTAACATAACGTTATCCTTGTCTCCGTACTTGGTGTGGGATGTTACCAGTCCCATATAGGGAAGGAAATAAAATGCACAGCATTAAATCATGTACATAGTAGAATTCTCTAATTAATTGTTTGATTATGGCTTAATAGTATAATTGTTCTGATGATTTTAATGATTGTTAATAATGAGATGTATATAAGCAACTAGGTTAAAAGTTTTGAATTGTATCTGAAGAAGCATGCAAGACGCATGTGAAAGCGCTTATACATCCTTTTGTCGATTGGAATAAAGTACGCATTTTTAGAAGACTTCAGTGTTCTCGTGGTGTGTCCTGGAAGATTTGTTTTGTGATTTTACTCTATATTTGCTACAGGACACTTTAGGAGGACAGTGGCAATTTTTTGTTACTTGTACTTCCTGGATTTGTTGCTGCTACTTCCACGCTATGGAGAACACCGGGATAGAACTTGACTATAATCCAACCAACAGGGCAGGTATGCTTGGGTCTTGATGCATTCCTACCCACCCGAGGTAATCCACTACTGGATATGGATTTTCCAGACATAAATGATAGTACACCGACAAGATATGATGCTAACAACATGAGTGACTTTTATGTAGTTCTGAGAGAACTAGAGAATAATTTGTATAAGATCCAGAGATTGGCGTGGCAAAGAAAGCATTTGCAAGCTTGTATCAATTTTAAAGTGATTCCTAGAGGCATGCGCGTTTTGTGCATGCCGACCTATGGGCAACAGTATCCTGCTTTACTAAAAAAAATGGCAGGAGCTGAATTTAGAATTAAGTAACAAGTACCTGAATCTGTTATTGGAACATTTTGAACCGATAGAATCAACTATTCAAAAAGAAATTGATGCGGCATATAGAACTATAACTGAGAAATTCAATTCTGATGTATTTCACAGAAAGTTGAATGATGTTTCCACACAGATAAATTTATTCAGTGAAAAATTGAGGGTTATCAAGCAGAAAAAACTAATCAGAGATGTCAACGATTTCCGAAGAGGTGATATCTTTGTTTGGCCGAGGTCTACAGTAAACAACGCGATACCAGCAGAACGTCATTTCCGCCCACAGCAGAGGGAAACAGACAACGATGAGATGAACACCATAGAAGCAAGTTCCACCGGTTTAACTAGAACAGGAGAATCTACACATAGCATAAGGGATGTGCCCAACTTGAATGTAGATACATCGACACCACCATCGAACCAACTAGCACTACAACACATAGACAATTCCATTAGAACTGGGGCCATAAGGAAATCAACCGCCACAGTAACCAGGGATAAGGATGCTCCTTTTCCCATCAAACTTCACACTTTTACCAGGGGAAGGTCGGAAAGCCGTGGCCCGAGGAAACGGAAGTTCTCAACCGAGAGGCACGAGAGATACCAAAAGAAAAACTGGAACTGACTACCTTGGTATTTAATTTTTCTAAACTCCATTTGTCTTTATCTGATGTTTCTTTACTTAACAAAGGGTTGAATTACATACCTTCTCAAAGTAGTAAATTGTCTGAGACTTTGTTAGATATAAGGCTGTTTGCAAGGAAAGTGGCATTGCAAATGCTTTTTAAGAACTCAGACCACCAGCTGCAAGCTGGAGACTTTAATTTTAAATGTAAAAGCACTTTTTCACCTGTCTTGCCACCGAATGTTGAATGCTTTGTGAGGACCTGTGAAAAAGACATTTATGAATTATTTACTAAAAGAAATGTTAAGAAAAGGTATTTTAATTTAGAGAAAGATGAATACAATTCCCTAATGAGTTTAAGAAACAATGAGAATATTATTGTTATAAATGCTGACAAAGGAGGGGGAGTGGTACTCCTTGAAAAAAATATGTATATCAAGACAATTGAAGCCACATTAAGAGAGAGTGATACTTATTTAGAATTAGACTTAGGAGGAGTGAAGAAAATTATAAATAATGTCAGAGATGAATTGTATGACATCCTGATGTGTAGGCAGGTCAGTAGAGAAATGTTTGAGTTTCTTTACATAGAGGAACCTTTGATACCAACACTTAAGGGTTTACCCAAAGTACACAAACTAGCCGAACCCATGCCGATGAGACCGATAGTGTCAGGTAGACACTGGGCAACATACAATATCTCTAGATTTTTAGAAAAAATGATGAGGCCAATAGTTAACAAAGTGGATACAATCCTTAGAGACACACAACACCTCCTGGAAGACCTTGAATCTTTTGATTCGTTGGGAATAAAAAATAGGGAAGTGTTACTGGTTACGTTGGATGTACGTGATCTCTTCACGTGCATCCCTAATGAATATGGTACCCAAGCTGTAAGGGAGGTAATGGCAACGGAAAGTGGATTTTCTAGAGATAGACAAATTTTAGTTGGTCAATTATTAGAAACAGTATTGAGTTGCAATGTATTTATGTTTAACAACAGATATTATTTGCAAACATGGGGTGTCGCTATGGGCACCCCATGTGCAAATTCATACGCAAACTTAGTACTATACAGTTGGGAATTAAAACATATATTTAACAGCCCTTGGATGAGTAAAATAAAAATGTACAAACGGTTTGTGGATGATGTGCTATTAATGTGGGATGGTACCATTGATGAAATAAAAGAATTTGTAGATTATTTGGAAGGAACCACGCAGTTCCTGAAGTTTACCTATGAGTACTCATATGAAGAGATCAGCTTTCTAGATATAACCCTATACTATGATATAAATGATAAATTAATGTCCAAGTTATATAGGAAAAGCTGCTGGAGAAATACTATTCTTGAATATAGTAGCATGCACCCCAGGTACATGTTCTCCGGTATAATAAGTGGACAATTTTGGAGACTAACAAGAATTTGTAAGAACCCAGCTATGTTAAGTATTGAAGCAGATAGAATGGAAAGTTTATTTGCGGAGAGAGGGTATGACATCAAGTTAATACAAGAAATGAGAAATAAGATTATTCCTCGAGAGAATAATGTAGAAGGCATTCAAGAACACAACTCAATAGTGAAGAAAGGTTATAATAAGTTTAAAGACTATAGACCTATGCTGTCAAGTAGACAGACTACTAAGATCAATGTGATTTTGAAATACACCAATGATATTAATGCAATCAAAGAAGTAGTGAATAAACATTGGAATATTTTAACTGTAGTAGATGAAACTAGGACTATAGTAGGTGATAGACCAGGGTTTGTGTTCCGTACCGCTGATAATTTAAAAACGATGTTTTCACTTAATTTACAGAAGAATATGAACATGAGAGATGCCAATCATATGGCTCCTGGGACATATCCATGTGAAAAATGTAGTATGTGTAGATATATTACAGATCAACAAGAATATATACATCCACATGGACATTTTAAATATACACCCAGGATGAGAACTAGTTGTGATACCAGCAATTTGATATACATGGCTAATTGTGATTTATGTCCAGCCTTTTATATTGGCCTTACAAAAAGAAAGTTGAGACAACGTATATATAATCACACATATGATATCAGGAAACAGCACAAGCTGAATGCTCTAGCTAAACATATTAGTTCTCATCCTACACATCATTTTAAATTCAGAGTTTTACAAACTTTAAACAATAGTCCTAGGATGGGTGATAATAATAATGCTCTAGCGAAGCTGGAAATGGAATGGATTTTTAGAACAGGGGCACATAGAGACCCTGGGATCAATAATTACACAACAGTGAAACCATTTTTAGAATAGATGAATGATCAAGGTACGGGTTTTTTTAAAAAGGGATTTTATACTCATCTACTTCCTAAATATTGGCTTAATGTCAACAGGAATTACAGAAGAGATATTATACACACTGTTCAAACCAGGTTCATTAAAATGGGCTACAAGACCTTTATGCATGTGTTTTTTATACATCCAAGTAATTGTTGCCTAGGAATATCTACTTGATACGACAATATGTTAATGTTGAACTGTGATGTGGGGATGTAGAAATTAGTAATAGATATGCAGATGAAAGTGCAATGTCTTATGGGCATTTTAGACTATTTTCAATTTAGTTTGTCTTACTATGGTGTTCTATCTTGTTGTTTCACTCTACAGAACTCAATGTGTTTTATTTCGAGTTTTCGGAAATTGTTACCGTTTATGAAGGATGCGCCTTATTTGAGGTATAGAAGGATTAATATATAGGTATTGTTTTTATGATATATTGTATAAATATGTACACAATAATTTTTAGGTAGAGGCAAAATTTGATGGAAGATGCACGCGTAGAATGAGATCTATACTGAGGATGTATTTGATTGTTAAGGTTCCATAGATATTTGTTAAGGTTTAACCTATAACAATAGTATAGAGAGATTAGTACTAATTGGGTTTAGTTTCTA
Organism: Protopterus annectens; assembly: GCF_019279795.1. Lineage (NCBI taxonomy): Eukaryota > Metazoa > Chordata > Ceratodontiformes > Protopteridae > Protopterus > Protopterus annectens. The sequence continues at coordinate 866,537,401 of NC_056735.1, forward strand.
ACTTCATTAGAAACTGGCTGAAAAATTTAGATTTTTTAAAAAAATTTTTTAATTATTTATAAGAGAGTTCTTAAGAATAGGATGCACATATATGGGCATGAGATGATTCAGGAAATGGGCTGTGCTTCGTATATAAGAGACCCATGCTTCCTATATCTTTATTATATATATTTTTTATTATTCTTATTTTTTATTATTCTTATTTTTACATATATTATTGATCCCGATGTATTTGATAGGGGATATAGAATGATACAAAGCAGCAAACGGAAGATTTCCCGAGGAATGGGATAAATCGCTGCCTAAATTGGCAGATGTTAAGATGAATTACATTGAAATAGTAACACCTAAGGCACGACGCTTTTAGCAGCGATAGTGCTTTAAACCAGGAGCGTATGTGTTGTTACGCCCCCACAAGTAGACCAGGGAGGAAATTGTAGCTTGCTTGTTTTGATTTTTATAAGCATTGAAATGTTCTCAACAAGATATATATGAGAAAGTACGAATGATGATACGTTAACATAACGTTATCCTTGTCTCCGTACTTGGTGTGGGATGTTACCAGTCCCATATAGGGAAGGAAATAAAATGCACAGCATTAAATCATGTACATAGTAGAATTCTCTAATTAATTGTTTGATTATGGCTTAATAGTATAATTGTTCTGATGATTTTAATGATTGTTAATAATGAGATGTATATAAGCAACTAGGTTAAAAGTTTTGAATTGTATCTGAAGAAGCATGCAAGACGCATGTGAAAGCGCTTATACATCCTTTTGTCGATTGGAATAAAGTACGCATTTTTAGAAGACTTCAGTGTTCTCGTGGTGTGTCCTGGAAGATTTGTTTTGTGAGAGTACTGAAATAGTTAAGATGTGAAAATGAACCGACGACGAATAGTACGAGGATTGAATAAGGGGCAAAACTGACAGCGAAGGAAGTCATGGTCTGGGCCTAAGCAAGGAACGCAGTACGAATGAAAATCTTTATGAGGTATTTGCTTTCCACAAGAAATACAATTGTTAACTTTTACTGACATCGGTTTAGAGCAAGAAAAAGGATCCCAAACAGGGTACTTAGCTTTTTAGAAGACTTCGGTTCTGAAACTCGAAAACGAAAATTTCAGGAGTCGGCCGATCGGCACTTACAAACTGCTTCTGGCACCACAAGAAAGACTGATGTAATGGCGTCAGCTGCATGCTTTATACCTCTGACTACCTGACGTCATGGAAGAAGAGACAGCAACCAACGCAGGACCCAAGACTTTGATAATCAGGCCGGCTGAGGGCTACCTGCAAGCAGATGACCCAAATGTAATGACTGCAACAGTGAAACACGAAGAACATCAGGTGTGGTCTATGGTGACAGGTCTCTCGGCTTTCTGAACTGACAGACCGGGAATGATCACCAGGTCCATCTGGGAAAGGTTCTCATGGGCTGGTCTAAATTAGATTCCTTTATGTTCTTGGTAGAAATTACAGATCTCTAAAAAGCCAAGGATGAAAGCTTGCTGGAGCAACATGTTTGCAGGGGGACCGCATGGGTCCAAATGGGGGAAGTCTGGATCCTACAGAAAGATGGCTGTGGAGAAAACATAGGTCATGAAGGGTGAATGCATCTGACCCAATGCCAGAGCTACTGACAAGAATGGGCTCAGAACATCTGGAAAGATAACTGGCACCAATTCCAAACTTCTTGAAGAAGCTAGAGGGACGATTTGGCAGTCCTTCTAAAAGGAAGCACACACTTTTTCTATCCTTCTCTTCAAGCTTTAACTTCTCCTTTTCATCTCATTTCTCTTCTTTTCTATCTCTATCTTCCTCCTTTTTCTTGTTAGCAGATTGAGGAGAGAGAGCAGCAGGGGCAGAGGCCCCTGAAGGAGGAGAAGAAGGAAGCAATACTCTTAAGACTTCTACGGCCTGGTGGTCAGCTAAGGTTTAAGACCTAAAGACTGTTGTGACAACAGACACACTTAACGTGCATGTCTTTGCGGTGCAGATTATGCCGAAATCGTGCATTTTTTAAAACCTGACGTCTTGTCCATACCTCCAAAAGTGGTAGACAGTATACGAAAATAACCAGCAACAGTAACCTAAATAACCAAAAGAAAGTGAGAAATACTCAAATAACTCATTATTATTATTTTAATAGTAAAGCTCCAACTAAAATAAAAGGGTAGAGTTCTAGCAGAAAGAGGTAAAAAGAGAAGAAGAAAAGAAAGATCCACCAGTGGAAATGGCAACAACGCTGACAAGAAAATCTTCTATTAAAAGAAAAACTACCCACAAGAACTCAACACTACTAATACTAAAGAATCTCTTAACAGATAGGAGAGGAGAAAAGTGACACTTCTACATTTTTGTTTTTATCTTATCTGAGAAAAAAGCTTCACTGTTGCATGTCTGACACTAGTGGCAAAAAAGATCTTGAGAGGCAGACACGCAAGTCATTATGGGAAAGAAGGTGGAGCTTCACAGCTTGAAGATTCTAAATTACTGGCAACGTATCCAATCAGATCAGATAACTCACAGGTTGAGGAGGATGGCAAAGACATCATCATATCAGAGTGACACACCTGTTTCTTTTCATGTAAATCTTGACAATTAGATGGGTTCAAGTAAATTCATACTAACCTTGACTCATTTTGCTCTTTTAGAGGCAGGAAGTGCCCTAAGAATGTAGGTATCTGCAAGGTGATTATGGTCCAAGAATGGACTTTACCTTGCAAACTCTATGAAGCCTATGAAAAGAAGAAGATCCAAGGCTGAACCCTACCAGACACCACTACTGACTTTCTTACAGTCACAAGCACCACGTTACAGTTACATTTACTGTGCAAGTTCTTCCTCACAGTTAAGGTGAATACAAGGGTTTATGCAGAGCTGCTTTACCTTATCAATAATTCCAACATGGGGGATTATATCAAAGGCTTTAGAAAGGTCAAGAATGGCCACTGTCCATGGCACTTGGTGACCCTTTCAAACATATTAACTAGTTTTATGAGATATGATCTGTTTTTGACAAAGCCAAAATTATTTACATCTGGGGTCTGGAGACCACCTACATCTACCTTAATGAATCTGTACTTGCCTAAACTGGAAGCGGGTCTACTCTTAAGCAGTAGCATCACTGAGTAAAGCTTTCCAGGAATCAGTGACATGTAAAAAGGATGAAAAAAAAAAAAAGACTAAGCAGACAGCCTGACAAGCTACATACAATAGCAACACCAGTGGATCTAGTGTTCTTGGTTCTAAGTACGGCTGACAGAACTTGCCTTAGGGTAATTTGGGGGGGGGGGGCACCAATGTACAGGGAGAAGAGCAGGGTGGCTAAGGGATGTGAAACTGTAAATACATTTGTTTACTAGGACAAAGGCTACTGACTCAAGATCAGTGCACATGGTATTACACATAGCTTGGAGGACAGCTGGGTATCACTTCTAAGTTTCCTAACACAGCTGACTATTTTACGATCCTTGGTACAAGTAGCAACACTAAGTTTATATTCAGACCTACACTTCTTAATGGTACATCTTAGGTTCCTGGTAAGCTGCCTGTATGTTTTTTTGTGGTGTGGAAACAAAGCCTTACTAGAGATGGTAGAAAGTTTCTCCCTTTGTCTGTACAACTGGTTAATGTGACAGGTCCACTGTAAGGGGTTGCTCTTAAATTTATCACTATCTGGAGTGGACAGGGACAGCTTTCACATTACCACTGTTTAGATGCGAACAGAAGTCAGATGTGAAAGTGCTAGCTGTGGCAATAAGGCAGACTAATGTAAGGTTAATTTTGAATTCTTCTAGGTCAAAGAGAAATAACAGGTTCGTTTTGAAAATAAATCTAAAGACTGCGCAGTTTGTACAAGGGATGCCTCAGGTTTTAAATTAGAAAGAGATAGGCTTGTGATCACACAAACAGGAAGGCTGGGTGAGGTGCAGATGTTGGCTGTGAGGGTGAAAACAAGGTCAAGGGCATCAGAGCTGCTAGTGTGCAGTCCATGTACTAGGCAGTGCACACAACCCATGTATGGGATTATGCACCAGGATTGAGAGTTCTGAGGCCTACCTATCTGATGAGTGGAAGTTTTCCAGAAGGTTTCAATCACTACTCAGAGGCAATCTCGGACCCTACTTTATTGGAAATGCTGCATATCTGCAAGTCAAATGGTACACTGGTTACTCACTCTAAAGACCTTAACCTGGTATGTGACATTAACAGAACCTGCTGGAGGGACAGATCTGTCTCCCAGAGGTTACCACACCTTTGGCACAGACTCCCACTTCATGAAAAACAAAGCTCCTCATTGGCCCTCTTCAAACACAATCTGGACGATTGAACGGGTAACCGTAAATTCACCCTGGGGGTTCCACCTGTGTCCCTTTTGCACACAGGCATTAGGCGCTGATCTTGGAAATAAGGGTAGAACTTTGCTAGGCTTGTAATGGCCCTAGGGCCATTAGCATAGTTAATGTCCAATGATCCTATAAAAATATGGAATGGACAGGGGAAGACAGCATTAGTTGTCTGGCTATTAAAGGAAATGGAGAAACCATGCTGTTACTTTGAGGTTTGATATATCTGGGTGAACTGTGCCTGTCAGGTGAGACAGGAGGTCTGGAATTGGATCCAGAATCCAAGGTGGACTTAGTGGAGGAGGCCAAAGAAGGGAAACCAAATTTGTCAAAGCCAGGAAGGTGCAATGAGAATGACTTTGCTCTTCAACCGGACTGATTACTGCAGGAATATGAAATATCAAAAAAGACATCTTCTATTCTACACAAGAGCTGAAGGCAACCACGTCTAGATGTGAAAGCAGTAAACGAGATCGGAGGGATGTTAGGGGTTGGTGCATTGTGGATAGGGAAGGAGCTCAAGAGGTTTTGGAAGCCACAAGCTAGTGTATCGGTCAAGTGGGATCCAAGGACCAGATCTGAACCCTTAAGTTTAGGGATGAATGAATATTGACATCATCAGATCCTGAATTTAAGTCCTATGCTGCAACCAAATGCCATACCAACTGTAGGAGGACTTTCTTAGCTTGCATTAGGATAACTTCCTAAATGCAGGGATCTGACTGCCTGAAACCATACATTGCTATCAAAAAAAGTGACTAGGATTAGTCCTGGTCTTCTATGAATTTTGGGATGATATACAAAACTAGAACGAAAGGTAGAAACAAAGTCTTCTCTGCTAGTGAAGAGGAAGCATTCCCAATGACTCCCCTTTGCCATGATTAACACAAAGAACAGGGAAAGAACCACATTCACTGGAGTACTGATAAAGTTGAACTCTGGAGTGCCCCACTCCAGAAAGACAGAACTAACGGGATTCTTGATGCCCTGAATCCTCAGTTCCAGAAAAGGACTACAGATGCAGTTGAGGAAGCTTGTCAGCATGGGCTCTTCTCCTAGGATATGTACTACTCTAAGGATGATGTCTCAAGTCTGTGGGTCACCACTAGACATTCATACAATCTCTGCACATTAATGAGCGTGTGTAGTACCATGTTTAACTATTGAGGCTGTTTTTCTGACTACACTAGCAGAAGCTCTGGTCACCCTCACAGTTCGAAACAAAAAACATTATCAAACTCATGGTTAGTGATATGACTCGCTCCTTGGGAGTGGGGCGGTGGAGGCCCTGTCTCCTAAGCCATGCAGGAACTGAGGAAAGTTTCCCACTTTTCTAGTGAAGGATTCTACTAAAGAGTTCTGTTGCAGAAAACAGAAGACCTGCAGTGAGGCTGGTGAGGATAAATTCACCAATCCAATAGCCTTGTTGACTGAGGTCTGATGACACAAATAGATCTGCGAGAAAGAGATGACTCATCAGCTACATCACTGAATACTATCACACATGCCTCTTCAGTTATGTTAAATGCACTCTAAACATTGTAGTAGTCATCAATTCCAAAACCAGAAGATCGATCTGAGCCTGAACCCTCACTTTACATCTTCATCAAAACTTACAAGGCCAACCTCCTGGGCCTTCTTAGAAAGACAACCAATGAGGAGTACCCAGCTGTTCCTCGATAAAGACAGTCCTCTGAATCAGGCTTAAGCAAGGCTTTTCTCACATAATGTAGATTTCTAGGGCTTGCAACCAGATATGTGCCCAAGCCAAAGACACTATTAAGGAGTACCTCAATACAGCCATCAGGAATCACACATCCATGTAAGGAATCACCACAGCTAATACCTTAGTAAACATTCTCTGTGCAGAGGAGAAAATAAATTATAGTACTTTGTAAAGAAAGTGGTGACCACCACAGCAAATAGAAAGAATGTCCTGTGTAAACACTGAAATGCCAGAAGGCATCCATCTATCCAGTGACATTATCCAGGTGCCCTGCAGCATGCCCTCCTGGACAGTCTTCATCTGGAACCAGATGTAATTGGCACACCCAAAGTTAGAGAGCCAGGATGGGACAAACATCTCATATCCTCTTTGGGACTGTCAGGATTATACCCATTGGTCACTTTCAAAGGATGGAGGTCCCCTATGATCACTCTAAGGAGCACAACCTGAGTCTATGCCTCCTTTTCAAACAGCTTTGAGGACACAACTCTATCTGAGCAGAACCCTTTTATGGGGGGAAAACAGAAGTGATGTTGGACTGTACTCAGCAGCCAAGTACAGTTGAGTTATTAATGTACCATATTGTACAGGTTAGGGTTTATTCACTGCTGAAGTCATCACTTCTGGGTTTCTGCCCTGCAGACAGGCTGATGGCTGGCCTGTGTTCTAGAGCTTCACCCAGCTCCACCTACTGGCTTTGGTCGACACTCTTCTGCTCAGCCATCAGTTATGTCAGTGGTACAGATAGCATCTCTGAATACTTCTTGCCCTGTATAGACAAGCAGTTTTCCCTAGAAACCAGAGCATTAGTGGACCTAGGGAAAACATCTCCAGGGAACACTGATCCACCCATGGGGAATTTGGCTCTCAAGGCAGGGGCACAGAAAGGAGGAAGCCTAATGGGAGAAAAGGAAGGTGGGAAAATATGGTAAAACGGGCATCCTGAGGTTTGAGTAGTAGTAATATACTGGCATGCAAGCTAATATGACTGAAACATGGACCTTTAAAGAAGCATACAATAGCCCAGTTTTAAAAAGGTCTGACAGCTACTTGAGAACCGTTGGGTCACAGGGAAGGCATACAGAAATTCCCCCACCAGCTGAAGGACATGATGTCTGCCTTCCAGACCAGCAGACAAGGTGTTCTGGGACCAGTACAGTCTGAGTTGTCTGTTCTGGCTGGAGGCAAAAGATCTATCTGAGGTGTGCCCCATTTGTGGACTAATGTCCAGAAAGACTTCTGTGGAATAGCCATTCGTGGGGGTCTTTTCTGGATCCACTGATATTGTCTGCAAGGACACTGTCCTCTGAAATAAACTACCTGTAGGGACAGCTTTCTTTCTACAATTATGTCCCATGCCCTCAGAGCTAGCCTATACAGCTGATAAGACTTGTGCTCCCTTGCTTGTTGATATACTATATGACTGAGATGTTGTCTATAAACACTTTTAGGGGGCCTGAGTTTCAGAGGAGAGAGAGCACCTGTAAGGCTTGGATGAGGGCTTTCATTTCTTTCAAAATGATGTGGTCCTTGAGTTATCTGGGGATTACTGTCCCTGAACTTTTGTGGAGACTGTCATCACACCCTAGTCTGGGTCAGCTTTATGTAGGTCCTGGGTGGGTGTCAGTGCTAGGAAGGGAACTCCAGTGTTGAGTCTGATAAGAGATATTCACCAGTGCAGCTTCCCCTTTACAAAGAGCAAGAGGGGAACTGAGTGCACCAAAAGGGAAAGGATTTGGAAACCTAGTTAGCAATAGTATGCTTAGAAAATGTGTTCCCTAGTTTTGAATCTTAGGAGACAAACAATTGGTTTGATTTGCGGATTATCTTCATTCCTGTCTAGACAGAATCGGAGTTGCCTGAGCACATCAGGGTAATGGAGAATTCTTTCTTCGTTGTTTTATGGATTAGGGAAGAAGGTCGTTTACCACTTTGGGCATAAAGAAGGGACTGACCCTCATCTTACCATTGTGGAAAAGGAGGAAGGGAAGAGTAGTTATAAGGGCCTGCAGTTTGAGACTCATCTGGCAGAAGAGAGAGCTACCAGAAATATTTTTTTTCAAGTACAGAATTTTAAATAAGAGGCTGCTGGTTTGGAGGGAGGGAGTGAGAGTTTTTCCAGCACAAAGTTGAGGTCCATGAAGGGAGAATAGCTTTCCTTGGAGGTTTCTGGTGTAGTATGCTTATTAAGAACTGATTCACCTTTGCAAAGGGGGGGATACCAATTTAAACAAGCAGATATTGCTGCAATGTTTGTCTTAAGAGTATGCTAGGGCAGATTTCAACAGCTCACACAAATAAGAGGATCAATGGTGTGTTAACTTGAACTGGTTCCTGTTCCCCTTGACAGACACCATATAATCTTTTCCATTTTGCTATGCAAGATTTCCTGGTAGTAGGTTTCCTTGTCTCGAGGTGAACCTTCAGGAAATCCTCAGGAATTGGTGTCAGAAAGGAATTAGAACCCTACCATCTATAATGTTAGACTGAGGGATGACAGAACAGGATGAAGATGCAAGCCCTTCTGTTGTATGATTAAGTCCACTCTGAGGACATTTTCTGGTAATTGTCCTTGATGGAAGAGGATGAGGAGCCAATACTGTCTTGGCCAAAAGGGAATCATCAGTAGGATCTCTGGGTATTTCCTATGTAACTTTATTAAGCCCTCAGGAAGAAGGGGAAGTGGTGGGAAGACAAAGAAACTTCCCTTTTTAAGGGAAGGCAGTTGCATCCAATTTCCAAGTTGAAGACAGTTAAGTTCTGGTGTCAGATTGTGGAAGTTGTTTGTTGTCTAGTATGGAAGCCAATAGATCCATCAGTGGTAGCCCCCATGTGTGGACCATGTCTAGGAAGATCTCCCTGTTCACCATCCATTCATGGGGGGTCTTCTTTTGATCTGCTTAGAGAGTCTGCTAGAGCATTGTACTGAGAGGGAATTGTAAGCTGCTTGGAGAGAGTTTTGCCTTTATGGCCTGCTACCAAGCCAAAACAACCAGTTGGCAAGACCTGGAGGTCCCCTGCTTATGTACCACATAACAGTGGTGTTTGTCTGTGAACACTTTCAAAGGACCTGGCTTCCAGTAACAGATGAACTGCAAGTCCTGTATTAGTGTTGTCATCTCCTTCAGACTGATGTGCTCCGAGCTTAAGATTTGGTGGCCACTGCCCCTGAACTCTCAGGTTGCCCGTCCAGGCTCCCCATGCATCATCTGATGCATCTGTGTTCAGCTCCTGTGTTGGTGTCTGCAGCTTGAAGGGTACACCAGGGTTGAGCTTTATTTGCAATATCCACCATAGGATTTTCTTCTTTAGGCAAGGTAAGAGAGAAATCTGTGTCTCCAGAGGATGCCAATGTTGGGATCAGGTGGAGTTCATATGAAGAAGATCCAGTGGCATCTGGAGTCTAGCAAGGAAATCATGAACCCCAGACCTCTGAGGATCTCCCTTGCTGTATATTACTGAAGAGGGAGAACAGAAAGGAAGTAAGTGGTCAGACTTGGGGGGGGGGGGTTGAGGAAGAATGAAATGGACAACACAGATGGAACTTCTTTACCTGATGTTGTCATTTTCATTCGTTCCTCAACCTGTGGGACAGAGTGTCTCCAGCTACAATAATCTAGGGTGGCCTCATGGAAGGATATTCTGGAGCACTGCAGAGCGAAAAGCAGCCCTATTCCTGGATATGATGTCTAGTTTTTAGTGCGAAATAAAAGTATGGGAACTTGACCAAGAAGCAGCTACACAAATATAAATAGACACTCTTGACTTAAAGGCTTGAGATGTTGCCATGGATCTCTTAGAATGACCTTTCACATGTCTAGGTAAAAGAATATTTCTCAATGAACAAACAAAAAACAGTCTCTTAACAGTTTAGCCACCGTGGATTTGGCAAATGCTTTCCCCTTCTTTACATCTCAGAAAAATATCAACAATTGGTCAGATTTTCTGAAAGATTTAGTCCTGCCCAGGTAATAACACAACTGTCTATTAACATCTAGTAGATGTAGTATGTATACACCTTTGTTTTTGAAAACTGGGAAAGAAAACAGATTGATATTGTTTTGTGTAGCAACTTTAGGCAAAAAGGATAGACTGGCATGCAAAGTTACCCTATCTTTCTGAAAAAACAAAGATTTAGAAGAGAGCTTGTAGTTCAGAAACTGTTCTTGCTGGAGTAATAGCTATTAAAAAAGCGGTTTTCCATGACAGAAATTTTAAATCTACCTTGGTTGCAGGTTCAAAGGGGGGGAGGGGGGGTGACGACTAATGCCTGTATAATCATAATTAGGTCCCAAGGAGGAGTTGGATCTTTGACTGGGGAACAAAGTAAAAAGGTACCCCTAAGGAAAGCCTTGCATAGTTTCAATGAAACTAGAGATGAAGAATCTTCTCCAACATGAAATTCTGAAATGGCTGCTAGCTGAACTTTTACAGTGGAATAGCTGGCTCCATTTTGGAAATGGGAAGCCAGGAAATCAAACACTACTGTAGTAGGAGCCGTAAAAGGATCCATTTGCTTTTGTTGTGCCCATATGGAGAATCTTTTCCATTTACTCTTGTAGCTTTTTCTGGTAGATGATTTGCAAGAGGAAATCAAAATCTTCTGGACTAGTGATGAAAGCCTGGAATGTCTAGTCATCACTGGAATTGTAGAAACCATGTGGTCAGTTTTAGGCTTTGAATATCTGGATGAATGTGCCCAGAGGGATGGGACAGAAGGTCTGGAAGTGGTTTGTGTCCACGGCTAGAAAATCAGGCGAGACCAAAGGAAAGTGAACCAGACTTGGCAAGACCAGAAAGGAGCAAAGAGGATTACTTTGCTCTTTAACCTGTGTGCTTTCTGAAGAAATCTGGGACTCAGGAAAAGGAGGGAATGCACAGAGTAGACCAGGGGGCCAAGCATGAACTAGAGCATCTCTTCATGGCTTGTACCTAGGGAGAGATCAAGGCAAAGAAACTGCATTTGTTGTTGAGATGGGATACAAAGACATTGCAGCAAGGTTGACCCCATTTGAGGAAGATCATGTTTGCCGGACTCATTCAGACATCAATTGTGAGGCATCAGTAAAACTCTGCTGAGCCTGTTTGCTAGGATGTTGTATTCCCCAAAATGCGCGTTGCAGTTAGGAAGCAGTTGGTAGAGAAGATCTGATTCCTCGTTATTTGTTGATGTACCAAACTACGGACATATTGTCCATTTGTATTGCAATTGTCCCTAGAGGGAGAAAGCTGTGTAGTACCTGCAATGCTACAAGGACCACTCTCATATGTAGGATATCCATATGCAATTTGGTCTCCTGTGACATCCCTGTGCCTTGGACCGTCTGACCCAGAAAATGCCCCCCCCACCTAAGCTGGGAGGCGTCCGTGGTCAACGTGGCATTTGGTGGGTGAAGACCAAAGTGGTATCCCTGACTGATTTCTGGGGAATGAAGCCACTAAAGGGGGAGTCTCTGCACACTTGTGATAGCTTGATCGGAAGGTTTAGTGGGTGCTAGTGTAGCAAACACTGGACTGATAACATCCATTGTAGGATTCTCATGTGTAAGTGTGCTGTAGGCAACAAAGTTATCTTGGCAGCCATGGAACCCAAAGCCCCGAGTACTAAAGCTTGCTGGGGGAACTGGCATTTGCCATAATCTGTCTGATAAGCAGCTTTAAATTTGAAATCCTATTTGGAGTCAGGTAGGCTAAAATTTTGGTTGTGTCCAAACACGCTCCTACAATGTCTATGGTTTGAACAGGTTATAATTGTGATTTCTTATGTTGATGGCTATGCTAAGAGTGGGAGCTGATTGTAACAGGTAGTCCCTGGCTTGGATGAGTAGATGCCTGGTTGGAGCAGTTAGGAGCCAGTCATCCAGGTAAGGAAATGCGTGGAATCCCTGCAGTATGGGGAGAGCTGCGACTACTGCCATGCATTTGGTGAATACCTTGGGGGCTGTGGTGAGAACAAATGCAAGAACTCAACTAATAATGGCTGGCCCAGAGCCTGAAGCAAAGATACCTTCTGGAGCATCTGTCCATTTTGATATGGTAGTACACAACCTTCAGGTCTGCACAGCACACCCAGTCATCCATTTTCCGTAGAGGTATAATGGAGTGGACCATGACCATCTGGAATGGAGTTCTTTACTGATTTGATCAATGATGTCAGATCCAGAATTGGCCTTAGGTCCCCTGTCTTTTTTGGCACTGAAAAGAATCATGAGTAGATGCCTGACCGGATTTGGTTGGGAGGGTCCTCCTGGAGGACTCTTTTGAAGCAGCTTTAAAACTTCTAAAGATGCTGCTGCTTCCCCCTGATTGGGTGGAACATCGGGGAGGTAAGCCTTTGGTTTGGGAAGATTTAAAAAGGGAATGGAGTAACCTCTGGATACGATCCTTTGCACCCATTGGTCATTTGTAATGGCTAGTCAGGCTTCTGGGTGCAAGGATGATTGCCCCTCGACTGCCTCCAGAGAAAGGCAGTCGGGCCACATTTCAGGGGTATTGAAAAGGTCTATCAGAGAACGAATACCGACAACCTTGATTCTGCGGACCTCCTCTGCCACAAGGGCAGCATCTCCCATTATATGCGTTTCCCTCTCTGCTTCTGAGGGGAAAAATCTCCACAAGTTTCCTGAAAAAAAAATCTTGAGACTTGTTAAACCACAATTTTTTACCATTACACTGACTCCTGGAGAAGATTCTTTGTGGGGTAGAAAACTAGATTCCAATGGCAAACAAGGTTTTTCCATCTTCTTGCTACGGGAGTGTGTGTCTGGCTGTGCAGCCAAATAATAACAATCCATGAAAAGGTACATTGATGAACGATGCCTTGAAAGGTTCCGCAAAGTCACACAGTGGCATCTAGGCAAGCTGCCTAATGGCAATGCCTGAACTGCTGGCCCTTGAGATGCCCTCTGTAGCATGGGAAATATACCTCATGGATGCACTGGAAATCGACTGAAGAGTGGCCATTCTGTTCCTCATCAGACATGGACTCGGGGACAGAGCTAGAGAGTTCCTTGAGCAAGTCCCTCGTAAAGTGAGATAAACAGTTCAGTGCTCGCAAAGCAAAAGCGGCAGAAGCAAACTCTCTTGCCAAACTTGTCAAAAGCCCCAGTTTCCCTGTTAGTGGGACGGACAACAGAGCTTTCCTGAGCCAGCTCCTTTTTGGTGGCTGCTGCAATAACCGTTGCATCTACAGGGATCCCTTTGGTTCAGTGAGATCTGTCTAGGGGGCACTAAGTATCCTATCCACCCATTTGGGAATGGGCTCTAAAGTGTCCGGTTCTTTCTGTGCCCTGGTAAATATTAGATCAATAAGTGCATCTGCAGGGGGGGTGGGACACCCAAGATGTAAATGGGCCAGATCCAAAAGCCTCCAAAATCAGTTTCCTCAGGAGTGAGGTTTGGACAGACCAACCACCTTTTTGAAAGAGGATCTCTAAGATGTCTGCAAAGGAGACATCATCAGGTGGAGATCTTGGGGAATCCCTCCCTTTCCTCAAAATCAGTGTCTGTTGTGATAGACTCCTGGGGGGAATCTAGGTAGCTCCTTTAACACTCTCTTCCAGAGGACCTCCTTGATGGGATGCTCTGGGGAGGTATCGGAAGAGATCTGGGGTTCCACAGCTGGAATAGATGGGAGGCTTACTTCTACCACCAGGACAGCTGGTCCAAGGAAGGGCTCAGTCCAGATCCCATGGAGGTGGGAAGCGGTTCCAATGGCATGAGGATCATGAGTCTCCTGGGATGGAAGAGAACCCTCTCCACCACCTCGACGGCAGAAGGACCTTGAGAACCTGAGATCCATCCCAGTGGGGCTGAAGCTATCGGAGCAGACTCTTCCCGAACCCAGGAGTCCCTCTACTCCAAAGCGAGAGTTGGAGCAGAGCTGTCGAATGCAGAAGCTCTGACGGGGAAAGATGGCTCCGAAAATTTCTGAGTCAAAGTAAGCCCCCCGGACTCGACGTTGAGGCTTCGGCTCTGACATGGTCAGAGCCGAATGAGTTATGGAAACAGTCGGAGTTGAAGTAATTAACTACCAGTTGTAATATCTTGTTTCTCAGGACCATAGGATCCGACAACTCCAAAGCAGAAGGAGCTACAGGACAGAAGGGTGATTGTCTGCTCACAGATCTGGTATGGGATGGAGCTGGCAAAATCCACATCTCGATAGCTGGGATAGGTGTACTGAGAAATTGCGTCATTAATCTATCCATACCATTCTCAGACAAACTTCGGGAAAACCTGACGAGAGTAGGAGGAGGATGGTGACCTGGACACTCCCTTGGGTGAGATCTCCCTGGAAGAAGATCTCTGTAACAAACTGCCTGGCTCTGAGGAATAAGTGGAGTATGGGTGGAGAAGAACAGCCTGGAACTGTTGGATCCATAGGCTTCAGATCCAAGGTTTTTAGAGCTTTTTTTGGTCATCTCAGAGGTTGAACAGGAGGATCTGCCCAGGGAAGGTTTTCTGTGCTCCCGGGCCTCCTTGCGTTTTTTAGTCTAGGTTTGAGCTCCTAAAGTGGAGAGCAAAGAAGAAATGGGAAGGAAGCAAGCCCTTTAAAACCAGCTTGTTTTTACAATCCACCAGCGCACATGGATTAAACTCACATCTACTGCAATTAATGTCTAGGTGAACTGTGCCTAGACAGTAAACACACTCCTTGTGGACATCAGACAACAGGATCTTGTGCCCACAAGAAGTGCACTTTTTAAAACCTAATAGTTTATCTAGCTTATCGGCCATTTTAAAGAGCTTAGTTTTATTTATTTAAATATTTTAAGTAATAAAGAAGAAAGGAAGGAAAGAAAAAGCAGCAGCGCAGACAGACTGTAACCCCGACGGGAAAAATTACACAAACTTTTTTTTTTTTTTTTTTAATTATGAAATAAAAAGGTTAGCAGGAGGAGGAATAAGTAACGCCCAAAGACCAACTTACAGGACTTTTGGATACTAAAACTGGCTATGGAGCTCACGAGCGACAAAACCTCGATGCTTCTACAAAGAGTGGCAAATGAGATTCAAGGTAATTTGGGGGAATGAGGTATTATGGGTAGGAGATGAGGAGCTCGAGCTTCAAATCATAAGCTTGTAAAGTGGCTGAGTCGGATCAGAGGGTTGGATCCGAAACCCACAGGTTGAGGAACAAATTAAAATGACATTAAATTGAGAGTTAACAGGGTCTGTAGTGACAACATTCTGAAAGATGGGACTTGGAGGAAACTGTTGAGAGTGGAGAGATCCAGAATTAGTCTCCACAATCCTTTTCTTTCTTTATTTTTTGAATAACCACACTGAATGGTACAACTGGATGTTATGCCACGGAGTACCTATAAGTGCCCAAACACCTCCAAATCCAGCAGGGTTCATCCGATCACTAAATTGTCTTTTAATACGACCAGCTCTACTGCACCAAAGAAAGCAGTTCCACAGCTCTTGGTATAAAATGAATGTTTTATTGTCAGCTAGCGTTAAAAAATGCCAAGGCATGTAAACTTGACTGACGAATTAGCGTAACTACATAACCACAAATACAAACGTTGACAACGCCAAAGCTAAAATAACTGACAAACAGCTAAAATGCTGCCACAGTATGAACTCGGTTAAGCGCTTTCACCCACATGATATGGGCTTCATCAGAACACCATTCCTAAAATACAGACGCCTTATATGACTTTTTAGGTGCCAAAACACCAATTCAAAAAACAGCGTTCCAAACGCTTAAAGGAACATCGATCGTCTTCCTAATATTAAATCGACCCAAAACAACAACAACGCAAAATTCTAAAAATTACCTAATAACTTAAAAACATTAATAACATTAATTGAACAATGCTAATCTACTATACAAAATTTTACAAATAATGTGCAAATGCTTATGATACTTTACTACTCAACAAATGAAATATGTATACCATATGTTGTGTAGTGATAGAAAATGCATTGTTGCCTTAAATATATGTAAACAATACTATATCTGAAATTATTAACTATAATTAAAAACTATTATTGAAAAACTATACTGGTGTTAAACCTTTTTCTATATATTTGTACAATATCCAATATTTTCCCAATATGATCTAATAATCAATATTTCTCAATGAAATGTATAATTACTCCCCAAAAAAATTATTAGATCATATTGGGCAAATATTGGATATTATACATACTGTGGTAGCATTTTAGCTGTTTTTTAACGCTAGCTGACAATAAAGCATTCGTTTTATACCAAGAGCTGTGGAACTGCTTTCTTTGGTGCAGTAGAGTTGGTCGTATTAAAAGACAATTTAGTGATCGGATGAACCCTGCTGGATTTGGAGGTGTTTGGGCACTTATAGGTACTCCGTCGCATAACATCCAGATTCTTTATTTTTTATTTATCCTTTACTGACCAGATTACTCCCGCTAGGCTTGTGGCCTCTTTTCAGGGGAGACCTCAGGTGGTATTTATACTCCTAGCGGAAAGTTGGCCCAGGCATCAAGGATCTTCCCTATGCATTTCGATAGGTGCCATGGAATCTTCTACATCCACCTGGGTTGCCACCAACTCAAGCAGATGCGGGCCTTGATTTAACGTCTCATCCGAAGGACAACTCATTCAGAAATGCGGCACCCCCTTATGCTGCTCTGCAGTGTCAGCTATTGATCTACTGGTTCCAGAATAGAACCTACAGACTTCTGAAGCAAAGGTATGTGGGCTGCCTGCTGTGCCATACAGACTGACGTCTCCTTTGCTTGGGATGTGGAATTGTCTGGCATAGATTCCTTTTTCCACATAGTGCGAATATACTGGTTCTATTGTGCCTCGCTGAAACAATGTTTGGATGATGGGGAACAGCAACTGTATCAGATTTTGAGGAGCACTACAAATGCCAGTGAAAGCAGGAATTTCATTCCAAGTCTTTCTGGACACATTCTGAAGGATATATAGAAGTGATTTGTCTGTGGTGATGAGTAGCCAGTTTGTTAGGGATGAGGAGACCCTTTTGAAAAGGGGTAGGGATGGACAGAGGGCTGGGTGGCAGATGGTAGTCATGCAGACTTGTCTGGGTAGAGAGATCTCCCAGATCTAGAATCCCTGACTAGTTTGCCCTGGAATCTTTTCCTAGGCATTTTTTGTCCTTATGAAAAGGCCTACATTTCCTAAGAGCAAAGGAAATGAACTTGGTAGGTATCTTGGCACTGACCTAATAAAAGAGCTGTCTACAGTACATAATTTTACCTTATTCATGTAGTTAAGAAAAAAGTAGCAACTTCCTAACTGAACAACAGATCCCTGTTTAGAGGTGAATTAACAGTTTTGCCTTAATATCCTCAGGAAGGGAACATAACTATGCATACCTCCTGATCACAGAACCTGCAGAAGCTTCTACTACACCAGTGCTACATCTAATGCTGTACCTGGTCACTTGGGAAGCCTGAGCCACCATGGATAAGGCCTGTTTAGTGCCTGGTTCATCAGGGGGGACAACATTTTATTTAATTTGCCCAGAATGGACAATTAGCATTTAGTCAGAGACAAACGAGTGGAAGATTTATAAAATTTTTATCCAATCTGTCTACTGCCCTGCTGTCTGTCAGAGGGAGGAGCACTGTCAGCTGGAAGCAAGTTGGAGGACTTATCAAGAGAGATGGAAAACACAAATGGATCTGCTAAAGGGTTCTTGTACAGGAATTTCAAGTCCTCAGGGCCCATGTAGAACCTATCAGGCCTTTTACGGGCTGGCGGTTGAGAGTCAAGTGCGGTGGAAGTGGATGCAAAAGAATCAAGGAAAGCTTATAGAACATGTGGCACAGGTGCAAAAAGGGGGATGCCTAATTCCAAGAGGCTATAGTACCTCTGATTAAATTCAGAAATCTGTTTGGATTACCATTCAAAATGTTTCAACATACTGACAACAGTATCCCCAAATGAAGCTTCTTCCACTGGAGAGTCAGGTAAAAGGGAATCCTCATCATCATAGGTCACATGGCCTGGAGAATGCATCTAGGATGAACAGGTCAAACAGTGCTCATCTGAGTCTGACTTATACTCTTCATTGTCAGAAGAGGTATTAAAATGTCTCTTTCATGGAGTGGAAAGAGAAGCAGACATAGCATAGGTCCTGTGAAGGACAGAGGTCAAAGTGCCATAATGGCTTTAAGCCCAGAGAGAAATCCATCCACTTTTTTCCTTGAAGTCTAGGGAAAAGAAATATTTTTAATTTTTCTGTTTCTTCTTACTTGGTGGGACATGCACTATGCAAAAAGGCTCTGACCACTAGTGAACCTCAATAAGTGATCCTGGGATGCCCTGTAGAATTTGCGGTATTCCCATAACTTATTCAAAAATTATTACACAGAGTTTCCCCTTCTCACCATCATTAAGTTTAGTAACTTCTAACCTGTGTAATGCAAATACCATACTGGGCTCTGGTGGGATCATGGTAGTAGGAGTCTGAACAACTATTGTGTGTACTGCGGGTTGTAATGCATCAGTTTATACATCAAAGTCTGACCGGGCAGCAGCAGTTTCAGCCCTAGGCCTCACATATTTTTTTTTCTTCTGAACAGGTGGGACATCAAGGGTATATGGGTCCACCGTCTTAACTTGTGCGATGCACTTAAGGTGCTCAGTTTCCAACTCGGAATTTGGTGATGAAAGTCAAGTTCTTAAGGTGTTAGTTAAACTATACAGTTTTGTAACTGTGCTCTGCACCTAGGCAGAAAGGGAACAGGGAGTGGATATTCTTGTACGGAATCTGTCGAGCCCAACTGTACTTTCCCTTCCTAAGCAGACATCTAATAGATGCAAGAAAGAAAAAGTAATGAAGATTTCATAAGAAGGCACTTATCAGAAACAGTGAAGACTAACACTATCAAAGACGATGAGTACAACAGACTGACAGCTGTGAGACCTGCATTCAGAGTGGCGATGAGAGTGTGAGGATTTAAGCTCATGCATCCACTATGTATGTACCCTTACTCCCAAGGGCTTAAGGTCATATGTCAGGCATACGGCTCTATGGAAGGTTTTGGCATTGGTATCCCTGCCAGACATCTCGGTTATTTGGTAAGATAACCCACTAGAATACTACAACAGTGATCTAAGAAAGGACATGGAATGGTTTTCAGTTTTTTGAACTTCTTTTTGGGTGTGAACAGGATATCAAAGGCAGAGGTTTCTGCCATTTTGAAATAGTGAAGCTCTTGAGGCATTGGATCTCCAGATAGGTATTAAGGGAAGCTAACCTAGGACAAAAGTTTTTAGGAAAAATGATTGGAAATTTTACAGTTATGGTTAACTGCATTCAGCCCCTAAGCAAAACAAATACTGAGAGTGGAGGTCTTTGTAAAGACTCTACCCTCAACAGTCACACTTTCCACAAGAACAAATTTTAAAGATAAAAATCATGAAAAAGAAGGTCTCCCAACAGGCCTCTTACCTGACCAAGCCTTGGCTATGGCAGCGGCACACAATGTGGTATTCTGACCAATGTTAGTGAAGCTTCTGCATTCAGACTGGCAGCAAAATAGTCTGAGGACCCTACACTCACATGTAACCTTATATACCCCATGTCCATGGGCTGAGGTCACATGCCAGACATAAGGTGTGTCAAGGAAGTATTTTTGGCTTTGGTACCCTGGCCTAGCATCAGTTTACCTTTGGCAGGATGACCAACAGGTACTGGAGTACTCCAATTTAGCCCTACTTGTTATTTGATTGAAAATGGCATTTTTATTCTTTGGAAAAAGTATACCTATGAATAGTGGTATCTTAGAAGAGATGCTCTCTCCTGGTCTGATGTCAGGCAAACTACTTTCTATGGTAAAGACAACTCTATTCCCAAGATGCATTTGAATGGTGGAATCAAACAGTTCATTGCTGGGAAGGGATCTGTCTCCTAATTTATTTGCCCTGGACTCGCCTGACCCTGCAAGCCTGTTGCTTCTTCTCAAACTGTACCCCTTGCTTGTACTGTGCCACCTGAACTTTTTCCAACAAAGGACCATTACATGGTGGGATAAACAGAAGTTATGTACTTAACATGATAGATCCACGTTGTCTGATTTTTGTCTGGTTCACCCATGGGTTGCCAGATCCAGTTGGATGACCTTGGCACAGACTCTGAAGCTTCTCGGTTCCAGGGCTCTGACTCCTCCCCTCTCCGTAATTCCTTCCACTCCGCCTTGGTACTTCAGATCAAGTTTACCTCAGTACAATGATTTACAGCAAATGTATTCAAGACTATAATTAGTATACAGGTAAAAAGGTAGGAATGGAAAAAGGTAGGAATAGAAGAGAGTCAGATAGGACTGTTCAGGGACAGGGTGTCCCAAACAACTACCCTGTCACCAGAAGCCCATCTGTGTCAATTTGGAAGGGGCAAGAGGGACGGAGGTTGAAGTGGATGAAAATCAGACATGGTTCTATTGTGAACTTCTGTATCCAATGTTGTCTATTTTCATGAGATTCAACCATGGGACAGATTCTCAAGCTGCCATACCTAGGTGGTATCAGGAAGGACATTCCGGAGAATGGTGATACCAAATGAAGAACATGATATGAACTGAACATCTAGTTTGCAGCGAGATAAAAAAGTATGAACTGTTGACCAAGTTGCTGCAGCAGAAATATCAATAAGTAGTTTATTAGAAAAAAGGTTGGCGTGGGCATTGCCCATGTGAAATGAGCTTTAGGTTTAGATTGTAGAGACAAGCCCTTTTTATGGTAGACAAAGGAAATGTAGTTGGATAACCATCTGGAAAAACTAACCTTATCAACTGCTTTGCCTAATGCAGGTTTGAGAAGGAAACAGAAACTTGATCAGGCTTTCTGAATTTCTTGGTCCTATGAAGATGGAACCGAAGTTGGTGATGAACGTCTAACATGTAAAATGTATTCACTTTTGTTTGAGAATCTGGGGAAAAAAGACAAAGATTAACAGACTAACTTAGATTAGTCTCAGATGCCACCTTAGGAAGGAAGGATGTTAGTTCTCAAGGAAACTGTCTTTATGAAAAGATAGGGAGGTCTGCAGGACAGTTCTTGTATCTCTGAAATCCATCTGGCTGACATGACAGCAACCAGAAAAATTGGTTTCCAAGACAGAAACTTCAAATCAACTGATGCTGTTGGTTCAAAGGGTGACTGAGTTAATGCCTGTAGCATGACGGTAATATCCCGGGAGGGGACTGGATCTCTGACAGGTGGCCGTAGGAGAAAGGTCCCTTCAAAAAGGCTTCAGACCTTTAAGGAAGTTATAGAATTCTCATTCTGCCCTATATCAAAACTAGAGATAGCAACTATTTGCACTTTGACAGTGGAGTAACTGGGAGCCACTGTGAAAAAGTTTCAGGCAAGAATTCTAAAACTGAAGTAATAGGAGCTGAGAAAGTATCCAATGGAAAACCATTTCCAATTGTTATAGATGATCACCTTAGTGGATTGTTTTTTGAGAAGCTGATATGATCTGAACAATCGAAGTTGGCAGCCTGGCATCTCTGGCCAAGGTTAGAACTGAAGGAACCAAGTGGTTAACTTCATGGAGTTCTGGTCCGGAGGAGGCAGTTTGGACAGGTATGATGATCGGTTTGGATAATGATCCAACATCTACGGTGAATATACTAGTAGAGGCCACAAGAAGGGGAACAACGCTTGCCAGGGCCAGGAGAGAGCAATAAGGATCATTCTGGTCTTGCACATTCTTGCTTTCTGTATTAATCTATTCATTAATGACAATGGGTGAAAAGGCATTGAGGAGACCTGAAGGCCAACTGTGGACTAGAGATCCTTTTGTGACTGTACCTGTGGAAGGGATCAGAGCAAAGTAACTGCTGCATTTGTTGTTCAGGCAGGATCCTATGACATTGCAGCAAGGCTGGCCCCAGTGAGAAAAATCATGGTTGTCACTATTAGATTGAGGGACCACTCATAAGACATTACGGCAGTTCTACTCAATTTGTCCACTAGTATACTGGATGCCCCCAGTACATGCAGTGCTGTCAGGAAGTAATGAGAAGACATAACCCACTGGCAAACTCTCAAGGTCTTGCAGGGGATAGAAGAGTGTTCCTCCTCTCTGTCTGCTGATGTACCAGACTACCAACATGTTTGACTACAGAAATCACACCTTTAGAGAGGGCAGACATTCTGGAATGACTGCAGTGCTAAGATGCCCTCATCTCCAAAATACTGATATGAAGATTGACCTGTGAGTGCAGCCAAGTACCTTGGATCATCTTCCCTTGAAAAAGCTCCCCCCACCCTAGAAAGAATGCGACCGTGGTTACTACAGCCACACGTGGGTCTATCTGAAATGGATGCCCTTCTGTCACTGAAAGAAATATTATCCACTAGGAGGTGGTCTGTCCGCAGATTCAAGTGACAGGAATTTTTGTAACTGATAAATGTTTTGGGACCATTGCACCATTAGGGTCCACTGAATCACTCTCATGTAATATCTGGCTGGGGGAACAATGAGGACTGTAGAAGCCATTAGACACAACAGGCAAAGAATTAGTGCTGCCGGAGAAGGGGAATGGAGTACTCAGGTCGGTGTGAGGACCAAAGAGAGCACCCTGGAGTGGGGAAACTTGGCAATCTGAAATCATGAATCCAGGTGACATATGATAAACTTTATTTGTGCATCAGAGGGAGCAGAAGGTCCAGATGGTTTGATAACTGAAAGTGGTGGTTAGTAGCCAATCATCGAGGTATGGGAAAAACATGGATCCCCAGCAGACGAAGATGGACTGCCACTACCGCCATCATCTTGGTGAACTCGCTGGGGCTATGGGGAAACCAAAAGGCAGGGCTCTGAAATGGTAATGATTGGCTCCCAGCCAGAACTGAAGAATCTCTTCAAAAACACCTCTATCTTTACATGATAGCAAGCATTCTTGAAACCTACGGTGCACATCCAATCGTCTTTCCTGAGAAGAAGCAAAATGGACTGAATTGTGATAATCTGGAATCTTGTCTGCTTAACATACTGGTTTAAGTGGCTCAGATTTAAGATAAGTCCAAGGTCCCCTGTTTTCTTGGGTACTAAAAAGAACCTTGAATAGACTCTGGCCTCCAACTGGTCTTTGGGAAGTTTTCTTTCTAGCAGCTTAGAAACGTCTGATGCTGCAAGCTCCCACTGACTGAATGGAACATGAGGAACATTTTTCTTCTTTATAGGAGGAAGATGAAATTATACTGAATATCCTCTGGAAATTGTGTTTAGCACCCAAGAATTTATGTTTTACCAGGCTCGTAGGTGCAGAGACAAGTGTCCCTGAATGCAGTAGCCGGATAACCCTTCAAGGGTGCTGAAAGGGCTTCTTGGTACACGGGCCATGAAAACCCTGGTTATGTGGTCTGCCTTTATCTCTTGGGTGATGTTCACAACTGCCTCCTCCTCTGCCATGATGAGGAGTATCACCAGGACTGTCCTGATAAGAGCTCTGTGATTTTTGGAACTTCATTTTTTTTACCAGTCCTCTGACTTCCAGAATAGGTTTTGTGCATGCGTGTGTGTGTGTGTGTGTGTGTGTGTGTGTGTGTGTGTGTGTGTGTGTGTGTGTGGTGAGGGGGGGCGGGACAGCAAAAATGGATTCCCACTGCAGAGAGTTATCTTGCTGACTCCTGGTTAGAGTATCTTTTACTTTAGGATCAAATAAGTGGAACCAGTAACAGGGGGCACTGAACAAGGAAGACTTAAGGCTTTCTGTAAAATCACAAAGATACATCCAGGCATGCCAAGCCATGGTGATGCCAGTGCCTGCTGCTCTAGCTCTGTCAATGATTGATTCAGAAAACAGTTGCATGGCTATGTTGGAAGTAGACTGGATGGTAGAAAGCTGGGAGTCCAGAGACTTCTGTATGTCCACAGGCAGGTTACCCGACAGGGACTTGGAAAACTCCTTGGCAAAGTCTCTCTGAAATATGGTGATGTGGGTTACATAATTCAGTGCTGCATGTGCGAAAGTTGCAAGTATACATCCATTTCCCAAAACAGTCCACTGCCTTAGGCTCCCTGTTAGGGGGATGGGCTAAAGAATTTTCCTCTAGTAGTTCTTTCTGGGGCCGCTACTACCACCATCACATCCACCGGTGGACCTTTGCTCCAATGTCTTCTCTCTTTTGGTGCTGTCAAAATCCTATCAGGTATTTTGGGAATGAAATCCACCACGTCGGAGTCCTTCCATGCCAGCTGAGCCATGAGATCAATCAGTGGATCAAAGGGTGGTAGCACTCAGGAGGATTTTGAGATGGAACCAAAGGCTTCCAGAACAGACTTATCTGGTAAAGGGCCATCTGTGGACTGTACCCTCTCTGTTTCATCAATTCAAAGATCTCACCATAGGTGACTTTTTCTGAGGTGGGATCTAGAGGAGCCTTTGCCTTCACCTAATTCTGTCTCTTCAGTGAAAGACTGTGGAGAAGCGTTTATGTGCTTCCAGTTGCACGTCTACTTCTTATGAACTGGTTCTTGTGGGAGGTCGGAAAACTCCAAACCAGACTGGGGGCTAATGTAACATGTAGCCTGAGAAGCTTGTGGTATCAACGATCTCTGTCTGACAGGTGCACGGCAAGAAGATTCCTACTGGGGTTCAGATGGAACCAAACTGGATGGATCTACCTTCTCCCTTCTGTATTGACAGTGCCCTTTCAAAAGTCTCGGAGGCCGAGGACACCATAGGTTACATAGACCTCCTCCTATCCTCAGACAGACAAGAAACCTTTGAAACAATAGGTCATGGCCCTGAAGCTGACCTCTGTTCTAAGCTATTGACTGTCAAAGCACTGAGCTGAGGGGAAAGGACAGCTTTGACAACTTCAGTGTCAACCCATCCCCCTGAGGCCAGGGCCCCAAAGCTTTAGCTTAGATTCTCTTCTGGGTCTAAAAATATCAGCCAAAAGAGGGATGAAAGTAGCCAAAGTAGCTCGGACTGCTGGCTCAGACACAGGCACTCCAGAACAGATCGAAACCAAGTTTGCCAGGTCTAAGGGGCAGACCGTGACCAAAGAAGGAAGAGGAGGGGTAGTTGTTCCAAGACTCAGCACATATCCAGGAGACAGCACCAAGGGAACCCTGAGCTGGGTCTGCTTTCTAAGGATCATTCTCATCATCCTGATGACATCTTGCTCAGTAAGGCTTCTGGCTGACTGAGTAGAAGAAGCCACTGATGGTGGTCTGGAATACCTCCGTTCCTGGAGCATGGTTGAATGTAGTTGTGGGCTCAACGGGTCCAGGGAGAATCAGGACTGAGAAGGAGATGGACAGATCTGAGGGACTGCCAGTTCTGACCAACGAGGAACTTTAAGATCAGACTTGGATAAAGCCAGATCCAGAGAACACTTCCTAGATCATTCAGACTCTGATTTTTCCATGTATTTCAGCTTCTCCTTCTCTTTTCTTTCTCACTCTCTTTATCTTTCTCTCTTTGTCTTTTTCCTTGCCTTTTTTTTTTTCCTCTTGCTGTAGAGGAGGCTTTCAAGAAGTAGAAAACAATGTAGACCCCATATGTGGAGGGAAAATACTCTAGAAAACAAGTTTTCCCAGCTTGGTCTGGAAAGCCCTAGAACTAAAAGAAGTACAGGACTGGCACTGAGTTTCTAGATGGGCAGCACTCAAGCGGTAAGCAAAGTGAATGTGGATCCTGGGGTAGTGGCTTGTGTCCACATTCAGTGTGCTTTTTAAAACCTTGCCCATCTGCCATACTTGAAAAAGCTATGTACAAACTAACACAAGCACACAAAAAGCAACACACTAATCTACAGCCTATAAGAAACACTATAAAAACCTATAGAATTATATAAAATGCAATAACACGTTAGTATACTATTTAACTAAAACTTCTCATCTACCTATCTCCTAACTTCTACATGTCAAGTTAAACTACACACAAAAAACGGACAGAAATGTTCTCTTGGTAAAAGGAGGAGTGAAAACGTATTAGCAGCATCACAAAATGATATAGCAATGACAAGCCTTTGCAAACATGACAGAATTCTTCAAGTGGCAAACAAAGATCAGAAGCACTAGGGCAGTGTGGAGGGAATTTTATGGGTACAGGAGGAGTCACAGCCCTGCAACAGAGAAGCTTCAGAGTCAGTGCAGAGGTCTGATCCGATCTGATTTGAAATCTCAGACAAAAATTGACAACACTGGACTTCATGTTTTATCTACGAATAGGCAGTGGGATAGATGTTTGACAGAATGCAGCATTTTGCCTTTCTCTTTCAACTGAGGATCTCATGACAAGATTCTTATCTGGGGACCAGCATGGCAAGTTCACCTTTGTGGTTATCAAAATATATAAATAAATCAGGCAATAAAAAAACAATGGATGGCACAGGCAAAGATACCATCTGTTTGGACTTCCTAAACAACTTGCATTGTTGTCCTGCATTGGTCTCAACGGAGTGGCAGGATTTTGGCATTTCTTGCACTATACTAATGCATCTCCCTGGCAAATGCTTCATAATCAAAAGGTTACAATAAAACTCGTTGTGAAGACTGTGAAGCTAAAGCACCAACACAAGTGAGACCAACATCAAATCCCTTAAAGGCAGGACAGGTGCATGTGTTTTGGGGGGCTCCACAATAAGGTACTCAACACTTGTGAGTTTGTACATCTGCAAGGCTGCCTGACTGACCTATTTCTGCACTGATTAAGCTGCCCAAGGTGTTTCACTTTAAGCACAGATTAAAATGAAAAGTGATGTAATTTCTTATCTGACATCTTAGTTGCTGGTTTTAAGAACTAGCAAGTTTTTGCGATCTCTGTTATTTTCTCTGTGGCAGGCAAGAACTTAAAGCCTTCACTTTCCTTAATCTAGAGGTTTTACTCAATTTTAAACAGCTCTCCAAAGTCGTCCGCATTTTGTCCTGGTCCCTCACAAAACAGACAAATATGGAAATCTTTAGAGGAAACTGTCCTGCACACAGACAGAGACGCAGACAGAGACGCACACACAGAGACACAGACAGAGACGCACACGCACACAGAGACGCGCGCACAGACACACAGACAGACAGACACACAGACAGACACACAGACAGACACACAGACAGACACACAGACAATTCTGATAGAGATCACAAACATTTCACATAAAACAACTAAATGTCAGTAATCTGCTGTTTTTTAATAACAGCTGTGGCAGTGGCCTACTGGCAGGAAATGCGCTTGCAAAAGAAAACTAGTGTTTTTAGCAGCAAGAAGAAATGATGTACAAGCATGCCAAGACTAGTTATATGGCAACCTTGCATTACCAGATAGCATTATATATTCTTTCAAGATTAGCAATAACCTAAACAGTGGGACAGAAAGTGCTATGGAAAATCTACCAAACAGCTTCAATGATAATTAAGATCAGACTTTATGATCTTCTGTTACAGGACATAACAGTAAAAGCCCAAGTAGTTCCACCTAAAGAAAAAGTCGAAGAGATTAAGGTGATTCAGGCACATGTGCAGAAAAGAAGAAAATCTGGTGAAGAGGAGGACAAGGGTGTCCAGTAAAGAGGTGGATGGATTGTGTAAGAAAAGACCTGCGACGGTCAGGTAGGAGTGTTGAATAAGGTAAGAGATTGGCACTGAATAGAGACAGATTCCAACCATTGACAAGACACCCTGACCCCAAGTAGAAAAGGGGGGGTGATGATGATGAGACACAGTGTCCCTCTCCAGAGTAACAAATTATTACACCAAAGTACCAGGAACATTTTAGCATTAATTTTTGTAAACTGTTGCTGAACTACATTGAATTCTTGGGATGGAGAAGCTGTATTCAAGGGAACTATAGCAAGTCATTTCTTAAGGAAGAAACATACCACCCCTTAACAATAAACCAAGCACCAGACATTCAACCCTCCACAACCCCCAAACCAAGTTCAGGCTCTAAACCTCTAAATTTATGGGAAATCTTATCGATATCTAGTAACTATAAAGACACAAGATACAAAGTACTGTATAACTATTACTCACATTCATTTAAATCACATCAATAAAAGGTTTTCTGCACAACTGATTTCTGAAGTCAAAAGGCTTGCAAAAATTCTTACCACTTTGAGAGCTGCAATTGCTGCAAAGTATGGTGCACCTGTGTACCTGCAAATAAGACAAAATACATTCATTTAATCAGCTGTACTCCTACATGAATTCTAAGCAGAAAATGTCTGTTATGTAACACAAAATGATCATAACAAATGCCTCTCAAATGTCTACTAACATTTACATTAGCAATATTGTACCTATACTGTGCAAATCTTCTACTCTCTACAGATGTCCATTTCAAATGTCCTGAAAAAAAGTCTGAAAATGGTAATTTATGTTCACTGCTCCTACTGTGCTTTAAAAGGTAATGGGCGTGGTTCATGTTATCATGCACTTTTAAAATATATAACATGGTTAATGAATTATCTTGTCTTGCTTCATTGGCAAACAAAGCCATCATAAGGCAATTTCTACTACAACTTCAAAATCTATCTCTCTCCAAAATGCAATGCAGCCTCTGATACCAGCTTCTCAGGACATGACGATTTTCAACACTATCAATTTCTCAAGTACCCCTGTCTTACTCAACACTAAACTGCATGCAAGGCCCTTAGATGACTGCTACAAACAGGAGCTACTGATCATGCCTTCCTGTCCCTACTGAAGAACGCCAGCAAGCTTATAATTCCTTCTTCAAACCCGTAATTTAGCAATGGAATAAAACCCTTCCTAGTTCCAGAATATCTACTTACTCTACAGTCCTTGAAAGATTTAAAAAAAAAAAAAAAAAAAAAAATCAGCCTCATGACAAATACCCAGGTCAATGCTGCTGCTGGCCTTGCAAGGATCTTTTTAGGTCTCCAACAGTCATCTTTCCTACTCCTCCTAGTGCACGCAATCTGAATTTCAGACAAACTTAAGAATCAGTGTATGCACACTATCAAACTACATCTAAGTAGTATAACTTGACAGTTAAAATGAAGTGCATTCTTCAGAGAAGCTGGACCATAGCCACACAAAATTATGCATTTCAAGCAGTCACTCTACCATGTCAAACCTCTGGTTATACTGAAGACAGGCGTGTGTGTTGTGACACTGACAAAAGTAAGTTATAACGGAGTCACTCTGAAGTTATACTAGCAACCAAATGAAAGAAAATGAATCACAATCAATCTCTGTGGGGCTGTTACAATAACCAGTGCCATTGCACAGTACATTTCTGCAGAAATCTGGTATATAGTGAACTGAAGATCCAAAAGGTATGAATCAGTATAAAAAGTATATAAAGGTCATGCTGAATGTAGTGATTGCCACATCAAACATACCTAAAAGATGGTCAAGAATTTGTTCCACAAAAAAATACCAAGCCAGCAGCATCAACTTCCAAACAACTAATTTAGGTAAGTGCTGCATTTCTTGACAAGAGTCCCTTGCCCAACTGCCATTTTCTTTTTAGCAGCCCTCTAAACAGACTTGCCCTAGTTCTTCCTGAAAGGCTATATTCTTAGGAGAATACACCATTTTAATTCTAAATCTTAATTTACAAGTTCTCCATACAGAGATAAAAATAAAAGTATTACAAGAGGTATTCACTATAACCTTGGATCTCTGAGATGAGACTCTGGCAGTAGGATTAAAAAAAGGACTAGTTCTCATACTCAGTCAGACTTAATTTTTTCGCAATGTGCCAAGGCAACCACCACTGACTTGATCAGCGTGGTATCTGTCTTACCTTCCAGTTCTGACCAGCAATCACACTCTCAAGCAATACCAGAATGAAGTATGCAGAAAAATTGCTCCCCAAACTCCATTCCAAAATTATCTAGGCCTAGTCATGAGTCCAGGATGGATGGAGAGAGAGAGAGACAATGAAAAATAAAGGGAACATAGGCAGGCACCTCTCCTGCTGCTAGGTCATAGTCTTGAAACCCCTCAAAGTACATTACATTTTTGCATAGGATAATGACTGGATTATGGTCCTGGCTTGATCTAACAAGTTTTAAGGGGAAACAAGTAAATAAAAGAACACTGAATGAAAAGTTTCCTTTAGCAAATAAATGTTTACAATGTAACGTAAGAAGCTTGCAGCTGAAGGCAACTGTGTTTCTGGTTCTCAGATTTCCATGGATGGAAGCTGATAAAGGCAATAAACAGAATACTCTTTTTCAATGGCTAAAAAAATAATGTTTTCTGAAAGCATTTTCAAGTTGGTTTCCTACATCAGGGAAAGGAATAAAGATAAAACAAAAACAAACAGCACTCTGCGTAAATAGAAGCATTAGGCTGTAATATGCATCTTAGAAGATGTACACAGTTTTGTTTGTATTAAGTTAACAGATTATAAGGATGTTCTGTGTGTGTTTTTTTTTTTTTTTTTTACACACAAACCTGATTAAGTATTTATTTGGTACGAAAGTGATCTTTGTTAAAAGTGTTTCAGTTTATAAGTTACTAATATTTATTCTGACAGATGTTTAGTGGTAGATCTGTTTGTTAGTCATTTTATTAGTGAGTTGGTTTCTTAATTAATAATGTTTGGATTAGTAGGTTAGTCTTAATAAGCTGTTCTTGTATTACATATTTTAATTTGTCTCTAGCTTTTAAGTTTCAGTTCTAAGGTAGCAAAGTCTCAGTTTACATTGTGGTGTTTAGGTGGAAGGGGGACTTGGTTAAAGGAATGAGTTTAATGCTTTTATTGCTCTTAACAGAACCACCACCTGTAACCACTCTCTTGCTCCAAATAACCTGATTATATATAAATTAATGAATGTCTAATGCTTTTCATTGTACTCAACTAGGATCACTTGTTTGCGTGTTTCAATAAAGGCTGTTCCAATTTTAACAACTGTGGACCTCCTACAATTTTATTTTGTAGTACGTATTTTAAAGTTCGATTTTCTATCAGTGAACTAGGTGCATGACATATTTCAAGGTCTGAACTTTACATCCTTCACACTGCAAAGTTTCTGCTTGGTTTGCTTTTGACCCCACTATAGGTTGCATATTGGGGTTTCTGAGACTGGGGGATACCACAGATTTTTCTTTTTGTATTTGATAAAGACAGGATTTCAGGATAGTTACTCAATGGAATATTGGGGACAAAGGAAAAAGGGAAGTACTTATATTAACTGACAGAGGAGAAAAAAAAAGAATGTTAGATTTGTAGTCACAAGGGGCTACCGGCAGGGGAAGAATATATTCCACCTAAAGCTGCTACAATGGAGCAAGATAATTCTAAGAGAAATAATCAGCTTTCAGCAGGAAATATTAATTATAGGCGGGGACTAGAATTTGATTTGCATCAATGAGGATGCATCTTGGGGCCCAGCAAGGAAATCACAAGGTAGATTTTTGAAGAAATTTATGAAAATGTTTCGTATGGAAGATGTGAATTCAGCAATAGGAGCTTGGAGACAATTTCCTTATTATTCCCCAGATACAAAAACTGGTCTAGGGTAGACAGAAATTATATTCCACAGGACCACTGGTCTAGAGTAGACAGAAATTATATTCCACAGGACCACACATGCATTTAATTGAAAGCTTTGATATGCATCCAACTATTTTAGATCATGTGCCAATAATAACTAATAAAAATGAGACACTGGTGCTTCCCTACCTATCTGTTAAACAGAAAGGAATTTAAGGAATGGGTAGTGGAAATTATTTGGGTGTTATTAGGGAAGATAGCATCTTCTTCAGAAAATATAGCTAGGGAGTAGGAAAAATTGAAATTGGAGTTTAAAAACAGAAGTAGTAAAAGAAAAGAGACGTTTAGGAAATGCCAAGAATTACTATAAGGGACTGACAAACGTTAAAGTACTGCAGAATAGGGGGAACCTCACACAAAAGGAGGCACACATGCAGAGTGCTAAAGGGAACACAAGGGCTACCTCAATAATATGCATAAGTTTAGACAGACTGCTGTTAAGCCATTTTTTTTATATAACTTCACAGCACAGAAGCTTTTAGCACAATAGCTCAGGCAACAAAGTAGAAAGAGATGTTGCCAAACTTAGGGAACATATACAACAAGGAAAATAACCAGAGATCCTGTAGCTGTATTAGATACACAGCACAAGCAGAAAGCTACAATTCAAAGTGGAAAGGGATGATGATGAAATGGGAAGGGGGGCTCAAGAAATAAGGAAATACTGGGATTCTGAATACAGCTCTTTAAGGAGTAACACAATAACCACACAGAATACTGTACTCAGGAAACTGCAGAACATATTCTAAGATTCTTACTAAGCCAACATGGGAATGGAGAAAAGAGATTCTGCCAATGGGGGTGACTGCAATTAGTGTACAGAGAATAGGCAAGCGGAGGCTAGAATTTACTGTAGAAAACTGGCAAAGGAACCAAGATATTGGGAGCAAATAATTAGAGAGGTAAAGGTAACAGAATGGGAAAAGGCCAAGAATTAATTTGGACTGCAGGGTATGGACTGCCCTATCTATCAAGGACTGATATCACAGTACAAGCAAAAAGAAAGGAATAGGGGGATTGTAACTGAAAAAACATCACTGGTACAGTTTTTAGTAATTTCTACAACAGAAGCTGCTGTTAAAAAAGTGACAAATATTATGGCATATAAAATACTGCATGATAACTATATGAATCACAGAAGGTTAGACAGGATTGGAAAGTGGGATTGGATAAGCAACTCACAAAGAAACAATGGGTGGATATATGTATGGCTCCCAAATATGAAAAACTCTAGAACATTGAGGATCTTTGCTTGAAAGTGTTTGCATAGGTATTTTTATACCCCAAGCAGACTCCAAAGAATTTTTCCTCAAGCAGACTGTAAATGTTGGAGGTGTGATGGGGATGAAAGGGGTAACTGGGAACATATTTTTAAGAGAGTGTAATGAGTTGACAGACTAAAAATTCCCTTAACACTACTCTGTCAGAAATACTGGGTAACAAATTGGTGTAACTAAGGAAATAATTAATTTTTTTTTTTTTTTGGCTAAGATACAGACCCTGAATTGCCTAGACATATTAAAGCCTTGCTAAGATTAATTCTGGTGGCTTCCAAAAAAATCAATAAATGAAAAATGTAAATCAAAGTCTAAACCAACCATAGTAGAAGTAATGCTACAGTATCAGAGATTAAAGAACTGGAAGTGGGATCTTTAGAAAAGGGTAGGAGCAAATTACACAGAAAAAATGAGAGTTATAGAAAAAGAAAGTTATGTACTCACCATAATGATACATCTGTGTTGTTCATTTTAATTCTTCCTCAACTGAATAGGTTGCGGATCTGAATCGACTGCTTTTTCCAGATCTTGGGATCCAACTCACAAGCTCCTTCATTTACCCATAATGCCCCATTAACCTAACATACCTCAGATTAAGACTGCTGCCCCCACCCCCAGTAAACCATGGTTAATACTTAAGGAAATTAATAAAAGGTAGAGATGAAAGAAATAGAACTGAAGCTCAAACAAGGAACTGAGGTTCCAAAATTATCATCCCTTACGCCACTCAATGATACAAGGGAAGGGGTTGGGAGGGTGGAAAGTTGAGGAAGTATGAAAATAGACAACACAGATATAGTTATGGTGAATACATAATGTTTTTATCTGATGTTACCATTTTCTCTCATTCCTCAACTGATGGGACACAGTCCCCAGCTAGCTAAACCTTGGGTGTTCTTCATGGAAGGATATTTCAGGACACTGTGGAGCCAAAGGCAGCACTGTTCCTAGAAATCCAGTTTGCAATGAGAAATAAAAGTTATGAACAGTGGTCCAAGTGGCAGTGGCACAAATGTCATCTAAAGATGTCCTTGTCCAAAGGCTGAAGAAACTGCTATAGACCTAGTAGAATGAGCTCCAGGGGGCTTAGGCAAAGACAACCTCTTCGGATACAGATAAAGCATATGTAATCAGTTAACCATTTGGCTAAAGTCACTTTACAAACTGCCAAGCCCAATCTGTTTGGTGAGACGGATACAAACTGGTCCGTTTTCCCTGAAATATTTGGACTGATGGAAACAGAACCAAAGTTGTCTGTACACATCCAAAAGATGGAGCATATATTTTCCCTTACTAGAGAAATTTGGAAAGAAAACTAGTTCGGATATGCATCTAGCTGATGTAATAGCAACTAGAAAAATCATTTTCTATGAGAAAAACTTTAGGCCCATCTTTGCTGAGGGTTCTGGGTCAGACCTTGCAGCAGGACAGTTAAATCCCAAGGAGTAGGATCCTGATCCTTGGAATCTGAATTGCCTAAGCAGGAAGGAGACCTTTCAGAAAGATCTTGCATAATCTAAAAAAAAAAGCTGAGGAAGAATTGTTTTCACAATAATGGAAGTTTGAAATAACAGCCAACTGCACCCTTAGCAGGGAAACTTGCTCCCTCCTTTCAAATAGAAGCAAAAAATTCAAGTACAACTGGTACAGGGCCAGAAAGAGCGTCCAGATCTCTCAAGGCCCAGAATGGAAATCTTTTCAATTTACTTTTGCAGTGGAAGCCTTCAGAGAAGGCAACAAAATATGCCAGACTGAGGAGGAAAGCCTGGGCGGTCTGGCCATCAGTGGAACAGGAGAAACCATGTGACCAACTTGAGTTATGTTATGTCCGAATGAGTCTGAGCTGGGGTCCAGCATTCAAGACAGATGAAGATGAGCCACATAAAAGGAAAACAAATTTGATGAAGCCACAATATGTGCAATGAGAATAACTTTGCTCTTCAACCGGTATGCTTTCAGTTGGAATTTGGTGATTAGAGGCAACAGAGGATAAGCATAAAGGAGGGCCAGTTGTGAACTAAAGCATCTCTTGCAGACTTCCCTACAGGAGGAATCAGGGCGAAGAACCTACTGCACTTGTTGAGGGGAGAAGCAGAAAGGTAGCAACATGGCTGGCCCCATCAGCAGAAAATTCTTTCAGCCACTTTGATATCCAGAGACCACTTGTGAGGCATCAGAATGGACCTGCTTAGTTTGTCTGCAATCATGTTAGTTTTCCCCAGTATGTGCAACGTTACCAGAAAGCAGGCGGAAGAGACTGCCCTTTGCCACACTGTCATTGCTTCTCGACATAGCAGATAAGATACCCCCACCCCCACAGTTTGCTGATATACCAAACTACAGACATATTGTCCATTTGAATTGCAGTCGTCCTGGATAGGAGCGTCTTGAAAAGCCTGCAACACTAGGAAGACTGCTCTAATTTCCAGAACATTGATATGCACCCTGGCCTATTATGGGGACCATGTACCTTGGACTGTCCTTCCCAAGAAATGCCCCCACCCCAGTTGGGAGGCATCCGTGGTCACTGTAGCCACAGGCAGTGGGACAACATAAGGATGGCCTTGAGAAACTTCGTCTGAGCAAAGCAACTAAAGATGATATTTTTTGCAAGTCCGAATGATCCTGACTAGGGCTAACAAGAGCTGAAGAAGAATAGACCACTGCACTGGGAGAATCTACTGCAGAATTCGCATATAAAACCTAGCTAAAGGAACCACAGTGATTGCTGCCATGGATCCTAAGGCCTCCAAGATTAGATTATAAGAATGCAAGGTCCTTTTTTTGACCTGGGATCTGAGAGTCTATACTCTCCTTGGTGGGAAAGATGCTATCTGACTGAGTGCGTCTAGGCAAGCACCTATGAACACACTATGTGTAGGTGTGAATTGTGCCTTACTGTAGTTGAGTGTGATACCTTGGAGAGGACATAATTGGAGCAAGTAGTCCCTTGCTTGCCGAATTAGATGTCTAGTTGGGTTAGTTAGGAGCCAGCTGTCTAGTTATGGAAACACTCTGAATCCCAGGAGTCTCAGGTGAGCTGCTACTACTGCCATACATTTGGTGAACACCCTGAGGGCTGTGGTGAGTCCAAAGGGCAGTGCTCTGAACTGGTAATGACTGGCTCTGAACCGAAGGCACAGATGTCTTCTACGCCACCTGTTCATTTTGATGTGATTAGTACGCGTCTTGAAGATCTATTGAGCACATTCAATTATTCTTTCACAGCAAGGGCAAAATAGATTGAACAGTGGCCATCTGGAACCTTGAATATTTCACATAGTGGTTTAATTTGCTGAGATCCAGAATGGGGCTCAAGTCCCATCTTGAGTAGGTTCCGAATCCTATCTGGTCTGACCGGACCTTCTGGATGACTTTTTCTAGCAGCTTTTCTACTTCCAAGGCTGCCAACTCCCTCTGATTGGGTGGAACATCAGGGATTCTTTTCATTTTCAAAGGGGTGAATTTGGGAAAATGGTAGGAAATAACTTCTGGATACAATTCTCTGTACTTGGGAATCTTTTTAATGGATGCCCAGGCCTTGGGGAGCAGAGACAAGAAACCCTCACTGCCTGCACACAGCAACAGTTGGGCAACCTTTCAGGAGCGATGACAGGGTTTGTCTGAGAAAGAATCCCAGAATCCCTGGTTCTGTGGACCACCTCTGCTGTGGGGACATATGTAATCAGTTAACCATTTGGCTAAAGTCACTTTACAAACTGCCAAGCCCAATCTGTGGACCATCTCTCAACCATACCAAATTCCTCAGTACTTACTGATTTTGAGGGCAAAACAATACGGTGCGATGAATTCCTGAGTTGCCCCTTCGATTCCTGATTTTTTTTTAATTTTTATTTACAGACTGAAGTTGAAGTTGTGGCTGAAGTCATAACACATCACCCATGTATCCCACATAATCTACGTGCAGGGTCTTGCGTGATGACATCAGTGTCTTAAGGCAGACTGCCAGTCTGTCGGAGACTTGGACATTGCGCACAGTGTTTACCATTACCATCTGACCCTGTCTGGAGTCTGGACCGAGCTATAGCACAGCAGCAAGCAGAATAAGGAGCTATTTGTTTTTACAATTTTAACTTTCAAGCTTCAAGTTGTTAAACCTCCGCCCAGCAGCTCAACCTCTTCTCAAGGTAAAGTAAAAAGCAAAACAAACAAAAAAAATGTGCAAGCATGTCTTAAAATGAGTTAATGCCTATTAGAAACTGTCTCTGCATTCTGCAGACTGCAGCAATTGTGGAAAAATGGGGATGTCATGTCGGATATTGTGCTGCTACTCTGTCAGTGTTTAAAACATTTCTTAGCAAAGGAACTGTAAATTTGTATTGTCCTGTTGTAAGAAGTAAGCAATTGTCAGTGTTCCAACTTAAAGTGTTACTGGAATCCAATAAATAACAGCTTAAATGGAGGCAACAACAAGTGTTGGTTTAAGATTTAAGTTCAAGCTTCCTGGGAACAGTTTCTGCAATTTCACTTAATTCCGTTCCAGATAGTCAGATGTGCAACAAGGTCCCAAGTCTTGAGTTAGCTAAAAACGGTAATGTAGAACAGGTATTTGTGCTTTTCTATTGTCCTGGGACTGCTGCTCTGTGCTCAAAAGATGCAATCAATCATGCGAGCAATCAGCATGAATTAATCCATCACTGATTCAGAGGTTCTTAATGTAATTTAGGAAGAAAAGAAACTAGTGTTTGTTCACATTTAAAAATATCATGTTTGGACCAATGTTTTCTAACTGAATAAGATTCTGATCCTGTGGGAGGGGAGGGCCATTTACATCTGTAGTAACAAGTTTAGCATGTTTGATTTTTTTACTTGTTATGCCTGTTTTTGTCTCATACCTAGTACTTAATCTGTGTTTTCAGTTTTGTGTTCGTGAACTTTTGAAAATGTTAGTAACATCCTGCAGTGCATAGATTCATGTGACAGTTTATACAGTGGACATAAAAAGTGTAGACACACCGTGTTACAATGCCAAGTTTTTGTGATATAAAAAATGAGACCACAATAAATAATTTCAAAACTTTTCCTACCTTTAATGTGATCTATAACCTGTACAATTCAATTGAAAAACAAACAAATCTGTTAGGGAAAAAAAATTAAAAAACATACAATAAGCTGTTTGCATAAGTGTGCACACATTTAAACTAATACTTTGCTGAAGCACCTTTTGATTTAATTACAGCATTCAGTATTCTTGTGTAGGAGTCTATCAGCATGGCACATCTTGACTTGGCAATATTTGCCCATTCTTCCTTGCAAAAGCGCTCCAAATCTGTCAGACTGCGAGGGCATCTCTTGTGCATAGCCCTCTTCAGGTCACGCCACAGCTATTCTATATGTCTGGGCCATTCCAAAACTTCTGGTGAAGCCATTCTTTTGTTGATCTGCATGTATGCTTGGGGTCACTGTCGTGTTGAAAGGTGAAAATCCTCTTCAGCTTTCTAGCAGATGTCTGAAGGTTTTGGGCCAAAAGTGACTGGGATTTGGAACGGTTCATAATTCCATCCACCTTGACTAAAGGCCCAATTCCAGCTGAAGAAAAGCAACCCCAAAGCATGATACTGCCACCACCATGCTTCACCGTGGGGATGGTGTTCTTTTGGTGATGAGAAGTGTTTTTGTGCCAAACATATCTTTTGGAATTGTGACCAAAAAGTTCAACCTTGGTCTCAGACTATAAGACATTTTCCCACATGCTTTTGGGAAATGAAGTATTGTTTTGCAAATTTTAGCCGGGCCTGGATGTTTTTCTGTGTAAGAAAAGGCTTCCATCATGCAACCCTACCCCACAGTCCAGATATATGGAGAATAGGGCAGATTGTTGTCACATGTAGTACACAACCAGTACTTGCCAGAAATCCTGCAGCTCCTTCAGTGTTGCTGTAGGTCTCCTAGCAGCCTCCCTGACCACTTTTCGTCACGTCTTTTCATCAATTTTGGAGGGACGTCCAGTTCTTTGCAATGTCAAGGTTGTCCATATTTTGATTGTCTTCACTGTGTTCCATGGTATATCCAATGCTGTGGAAATTTTTTTGTACCCTTCTCCTGACTGACACCTTTCAACAATGAGATCCCTTTGATGCTTTGTAAGCTCTCTGCGAACCATGGCTTTTGCTGTAACAGGCAAGTGAGTAAAATGTCAGGAAAATCCTACTAGGACAGCTGAACTTTACTTGGGGTTAATCAGAGTATAATTGATGGCAGGTGTGTACCCAAGAAGACTGAATGCTGTAATTAAATCAAAAGGTGCTTCAACAAAGTATTAGTTTAAGGGTGTGCACATTTATACAACCAGCTTATTGTACATTTTTTATATTTTATCCCCAACAGATTAGTTTTTCAAATGAATTGTACAGGTTATAGGTCACATTAAAGGTGGGAAAAGTTTTGAAATTATTTATTGTGGTGTAATTTTTTATATCACAAAAACCTGGCATTTTAACAGGGGTGTGTACACTTTTTATATCCACTGTATGTCTACAAACAGTGCTATTTAAAACATTCCTTGGTAACAAGATACATTTAAGAATGTGATGACAGTTAATGTGCATGGCAGTAAATAAAACAAAGGATGACAAACTAAACCAAATGAAGAGTGCTTTCCCACACGTAGCCACAATATGCTAAACTGCTAATGACTGCGTACACAAGTCAATGTTACATTGACTAGACTACTGCTGTACACTACCTCTTCCATCATTCATGTAGGGTTTTAAGGAAACAGATGAAAACCTTAAAACACTGTAGGCACTATCTACATGCAAGGCTATATATGCAACTAATATTCAAACAGCTAACGGAAAACTAACATTTTCAAAGAATAAAAACTTTGTATCCACCGGACAGCGATTAACACAAAACGTAATAGTTTACACGCACAACTTACCAAACCTTACATTAAATAGCAGCTTCCACATGAACTGGACTAAGGCACTATAAAACAACAAGCACTTATAAGAATATTACACCATTTTCCCACCACTCATGTTACATCTGTCCCTCCATAAGTGTTGTGGAGGAGTGAATTGTACAAGGTGGATTCGATAATACATGCACATATGGCATTCAGGGAACACAGCAAGACGTACGTGGCAAAGTTTTCTTCTTTTCTGCAGTGTTTGGATTTAGCATTTATATAGTTGGCTGTTTCAGATCTGCAGTTAAATAAAACTAACTCTGTTTTGAGTATTATGACATCCTGTATAGCACACGATTGTGAAACTATCCATTAATTTCCTTTAAATGCATGAGTGATCACAACTGTCTTCTGTCACTCCTTCCTTCTGTAGACTTGCCTCAAATACTTTAAATGTATCCGTTATAGCCAAAAATATAGAGTACCCAGAAATTGCTATTTTGTATCGAATTTAATGTTATCACCCCCTCAACCCCACCCCCCAACAATTTGACTCTGGGATGCTTTGGTCTCTCTCTCTCACGAGATATATATACATACATATATATATATATATATATATATATATATATATATATATATATATGTGTATATATGTATATATATATATAT
>NC_056735.1:867243257-867245757 GCF_019279795.1 Protopterus annectens
GTGGTAAGAATGAAAAGTAAAAGTGATTGCAGGTTGATCAGGTATGACATTACAGATAGTATTATTCTGTCCCTAGGATTTAACATTAAAGACACGAGAGTATTAGTTCATTTGGGAGCCGAACATTTTTGTAAAGTGACATTTCAAAACTTTAACTTGCTGGAAAAATGTATGACTGAGACTAAAAAATGAACTACAGTAGCATCATGGAAAGACTATTTATTTCAGAGCTTGGAACTACAACTAAAAAAAGAAAAGTTTCGATGACGTGTCTGGAACATTTCTCCCCAGGCCTGTTCTGAAAACTGGCGTTGTTCCAAGTTGGACTTTCTCAGTAAACAAATGTTAAATAATGAAATAAAATAGAAAATAAATAAATAAAATAAATGAGCAGTTTCAGACTTCAGATGTGCATGAGCGTGAGTTAAAACTGTCTTTTTCTTTCACTGTGTAGAACAGTAGATGAAATAAAAAAATATGTGATACAAGAAATGTATGGACTGGGGGACGGGAAATACAGGATGTAATGGATGTTAATGATGGAAAAATTCAACATATTTCAAATACAATGATTGCGAATGGTGAGGGAGGATCTGTTAGGTCAACTCAAAGCATGTTATTCTGTGGTGATGAAAATCATTTAGTACAAGACTATGATAAACAAAGGTGTGGCCAATTTGGGCAGAAGGGACATACAGTAAAAAACCTTTTTGTAGAAAATGTAAACTATTTGGACACTTGTGGTTTAACTGTATCATATTAGAAGAGGAAAGAATAGATGAAGAGGAAAGCTCAGAAGAAAGACACACAGTAGAAACGTTGAAAGAGAAAGTGGTATGGGGAGGTGCTTACTGAAGAAAGGTGAAATAGTAAAGATGTACTTAGAGAAGAACTAGTTCAAAGTGTTTCATTTTTTAATACACAGGAAGAGAACAGATTTGCAAATTTGGAAAGTGAAGAGGAAGAAGAGGGCGACACTGGGATCGGAGAAGAACAAGATAGTAAAATTCAATTGGTGGGAGACTTAGGATAAGGAAAACAAAAATAAGGTCTTGAAGTAAAATGCTTAATAAAGGAAAACAATGACATAGGAATTTTAGCA
Organism: Protopterus annectens; assembly: GCF_019279795.1. NCBI lineage: Eukaryota > Metazoa > Chordata > Ceratodontiformes > Protopteridae > Protopterus > Protopterus annectens. The sequence continues at coordinate 867,244,360 of NC_056735.1, forward strand.
TTAAATGTGAATAGCATTATAAATGGTATAAGAGATTTGGTGGTGGTAGAATGGTGTAAAAATAAAAATGGATGTTTTTGCTTGCTAGATACCAGCTGTAACAAGGAAGAAAAAGGAAAAGATTACAGGCAGTATGGGAGGGTGGGTTGTTTGGGCAGTAGGAAATGAAATGCTCCAGAGTAGGAATTCTTATAAAAATAAAGAAATTAGAATTTTAGATGTAACAATAGTAGCACAGGAAGGCTAGTGATATATGATATGAGAATGAGACAAAGATGTATAAAATTAATAATGATTTATTTATATACTAATATGACAAGAGACAAAACAGTTGTTTGAAGAAATCAAAAAAAGTGTTAGTAAATATGCCAGTAGTGATAGTAGAAGATTTCAACTGTAACCCGAGGAAAGAAAAGGGAATATTAAGATGTTGAGATTTAATAAAATGTGGCTATTTAAAGGTAGGAAAGAAAAGGGAATGGGCATATAAAAAGAGAATTTTTAAGGCTGAAATTAGTTATAGAATTTATTCTAAAGACATTAAAAAAATAATGGGAAGTACAGATGGCAGAGTTGTCAGGTCAGAGAACAGTATAGGGTAGAATAGGGGAAGACTGCAAAATATGAAAGGTGGGAAAAGGGCTGAAGAGATTAACTGCAGAGTTTAAAAAGGAGGAAGAAATGATTAGAGATAAAGAAATATTATGGAAAATCATATGGCAACGAGACCATTTTATAAAAACTGGACACAGTGGTGAGTAGTATACAAGCAGATGTATAAAAATATTTTTAGAAGTGGAAAGAAGAAAAAGAATGAAGTATGATAACATATAAAGAAATTTTACAGAATTATGAGAAAGAAATAGAAAGGGAAGTTACAAAATAAGAGAAACAGAAAAACAGATGTATGGAAAGAATAGAGAAATGTTACATAGGCAAGTATTTTTTCTGAAAGGAAAGAAACATGAGGTTTCTCCTTATTTAGGAAAAATAAAAATGAAAGAAGGAAATATCAATGCTTTCTTAGATGACAAAGGAAATATAAAATATAAGCAACAATATATTATATAGGTGGTAGAAAGTTTTATAGAGAAAATGTAAGGAAAACAGGAAATGGATGGGCAAGAAGAATGGAAAGTGAAGAAAATATCTGAAAAAGAAAGTTTTTTTTAGAAAATGATATAAGAGTTGAAGAAATAGAGAAGGTGATAAAAGAAGGTAAGAATGAATCAGCACCAGGATTAGATGTTATAAGTTATGATTATTATAAGAAAATAAATAATGATAAAACAGAAGTTTTCTTAATATTTAATGAATAGATAAAGGAATGTAAAATGGAAGAAGGCATATGTGGTGGGGTGAAAAAATGTATATGGAAAATGGATGAAAGAAAAGATA
>NC_056735.1:867250757-867298257 GCF_019279795.1 Protopterus annectens
CAGGTATAATGGGAGCCCATTGCTCAATTTCCCCTTGGATGTTATGGACCTGCATGGGACAGGGAAATGGGAAGTAGGCATAACCAAAAAGCACTAATAGGTGCCTGAATGATGGTCTCCTGATCAGCTGTCACCCCATCCCTATAAGAAAAAATAAGCTGGAAGCAGCTCTTGTCTAGGGAGGAATGAACAGTCCATATAGATTGCAGAGGGGCTAATGGTTTGCATGAATTACAGACCCCCCCAAGAAAAGACATAGGAAAAGTGGATAAAGGAGTTATGAAATATAAACTGCAAGCAAACTGTGTGCATCCTCACAAGCAAATCAAGTGAATATCTTAATATACTGCATCAGAGATGAAATGGATAATGTTAATGGATAAAGTTTACTCTGTTAAAGGCAAGTGTGGCCGAGGCACTACAGAGAGAAGATCGATTTTGTGTGGAAGTATATTGAACTTTTGTTACATATTTTACAATAAGTTCTACAAGCAGTTCAGTGGAATTGGCCTGCAGTTTGTGGTATATCATTTGTAATGGATAATGTGTTAAGGGGCCAGTATAAAGCAATAAAACAGTCTATTGAGAAGTTCTTTATCCTGAGGAAATAATGTGATTTACAAGAGTGAGATTTAACCTGACAGTACATCTATCAGTCAGAAGAATGGACTCTTTTATCACTGTTTTGCATGCTTTGGTAGACCTTTGTGAGAATGGCTCACTCCATAATGAACTCATCAATGACTAGTTAGCAGTTGAGCTAACAGATTCTGTGTTGCCAGAAAGAAAACAGTTAGACAAGGATTTGACCCTAGAGAAAAAGCAGTGAATATGTTAAGGCAGTCTGAGGTAGTCAAAACACAGCAAAATCACATAAGAAGTGATAATACTAGGACTAAAAATGTTGCAGGGGTTGATGCCATTTCTGCTAAAGTCATAAAGCAGAAGTCCACGAACCAAAAGAAAAGCACAGAGCCCGATTCATACATACAAATACATACATACAAATATTTCAATCATGGGCGTTAATGCCCTTCTAGCTTGCCAATATACCAAAACACTTGTTCCTGTAATAAGTATCCAGGCTGTTCTTAAAATATCTAAACTAGTACTTGCTTTAATGTAATTTGTTAGTCTGTTCCAAGCATCAGGTACTCTGTCAGAGAACCAATTAGTACACTTCTTATTCCTATAGAATCTTTTACATAGGTAGTCTGATGATTCTCTAGTACTTGTTGATAACCCCAAACATTCCCAGAGGTAGTCGTCACATATACCTGAATAAGATCTCCTCTTAAATATCTGCAAGAGACATTGTACAGCTTCAGATATTTTATTCTTTCATAATAACTTAAATTTTCACATCCATGGATATCCTTGGTATATTATAGCAATAACCCATGCCTGGGTGTGGGTAATGCTGGATTTACCCACGGTTGGCGTGGTTTGGTCATGAGGGCAAATCCCAAGTGGCCAGAGAAGCCAACCATGGGAAAATCCAGCATTACCCACACCCAGAAGTGGGTTATTGCTATTATACAATGACATTATTTAAGAAAAAAAATAATTACTTTTCTTAAATAATGGCATTGTATAATGCCTCCTTGCTGCCCTTCCACAGCTGTCTGGTATTCTGCGGCAGTTCTTATGTACTGCGCATGTGTATGCCTACGCAGTACATCAGAAATGTGGGCAAAAGCAATGGAGAAAGCAAGATCTCCGTTGCTTTTTACAAACTGTTTTTGCTATGTTACATGGGTTTAACATAGAGAGGCAGCTTTAAAAAAAGCAACGGAGAATCTCCGTTGCTTTTTTTAAAGCTGTCTCGGTATGTTAAACCCATTTAACATAGCGAGACAGTTTTGAAAAAAGCAACGGAGAAAGCAAGATCTCCGTTGCTTTTTACAAACTGTCTCGCTATGTTAAAGGAGTTTAACATAGTGAGACAGCTTTAAAAAAGAGAATCTCCGTTGCTTTTTTTAAAGCTGTCTCGCTATGTTAAACTCGTTTAACATAGCAAAACAGTGAGAAAAAAGAGTTATAGTAATGGAAAAAGTCTGGGTGACCGGACCTTTTTCCATTACTATAACTCTGATTTACAACATGCACTGACCAATCAGCGTGCATGTTTTTGAATATTAATGGGGGGGAGTTGTATAATTCTGTTGTACTCTTTCCAGTTTACTCATGCTTGTTTTCTTATATGGTTTCCATATTTTTATTCCATGCTCAAGTTTGGGTCTGATGTAATTAACAGACAATGATATCATTATTTTTGATTTCTTACACTTTATAAATCTTTTTATAAAACCTACAGTTCTATAACTATCATTAACCAATTGGTTGATATGATTAGAAATACTCATAGCTGAATCTACCCATAGATGCAGGTCCTTAAATGAGTGTACAGTTTCAATCAGTGTGTGGTGTATTAAATATTCACCTTTCAATTTATGTCTCTCAAATCTCATATGCTTAGTTTTTGATGCATATTATTGTCCTGTGCCAAAATGGTTGATTTAGTCTAGTTATTTTGCAGACGTGCCTTATCTGTAACACATGTAATCAGTTTACCCAATTTCAGGTCATCTGCATATAGACTGTAGAACACCTCAGATTAAAAAGTTAGGTCTGAAAGATACAATGTAAACAAATAAGGGCCTAGGACAGCGCCCTGTGGGACACCCTGACTGTAACCAAGGATTTTGCCTGTCCAGTTGCTGTATGATACCTGCCATGTCCTATTTGTAAGCCATTCAGCTATCCATCTTATCAAGAGTACAGTAATACCTAGTTGTACTAATTTATTGACCAGTGTTATATGTATGACCCTGTCAAATGCTGAAGTTAAATCTATATAAATTACATCACAGCACACTTTTTTCATTCATAGCTGTTATTATATTGTTATAGAACATCATGTTACAGGTGGTAATAGATCTGTTTTCAACATATGCGTGCTGATATATGGCTTCAAGTCCCAACCTATCCAGTTCTGACAATAACTTATCCAATATTACCTTCTCCATTATTTTTCCACAACAAAAGTATACTTCAGGGTCTATATGTCTCTGGGTTTGTTCTACTACTCTTTCCCTTAAAAACAGGTTTAATAAGCACTTGTCTCCAATCATGAGGAATCTCCCCATATTTATATGACCTAGTGAATAATAAATATAATGGTACTGTAAGTTCTTGCTGAAGTGTTCTCATGTCATTGTTACTAATTCCATCTCCTCCCTGTGCTTTGTTTGAATCCAGTTTGCGCAGTTCTTTTTCAATATAATCTAATTTGATTCCAGTATCTGGGGTTACTTGGGTGTCACTAGGACAACTTACCACCTCTTTTGTGGAACCAAAATGTTTTGCATAAGATTTTGTAAATATATCTATAATCTGTTGTGTATGAGAATAAATTTTAGAATCTGCACACAGTTTATCAATTTGTGTGTCTTTATTCCTTCCACATCTTATGTATCTATAAAGGTTTCCTATTATGCTCAATATCTTTATATAAATTATCTTCAATTTTTTCTTGATCTTGTCTCACACTATGCTTAATCTGTTTGACCAGCTTGTTTATCAGTTTTCAAAGTTGTAGGTCGACCTTTCTTCCAATTCTTATATATTTTTTGTCTCTCACCTTAATCAGATATCTTGTTCTTATGGAAATATATCAGCCAGATGTTGTATGCCTAGATCCTGATGTTAAACATTTGTTTTGATTTTTTGCACTCGGACAATTTCTCTTTCAAAACGTTCCACATTCCATCTGCAGTTTTTCCACTCAACACCTCACTCCAGTTAGTTTTACATAGTGACTGTTCTGCTTCCATATAATCTGTAATTAACCTTCTGTGCATTGGCTTAGATTTCTGTTTGGCAGAATTGTCTAGCAATAAATTAATCTTTATAACCCCATGATCACTGCACGTCAGTGGTCATAAAACTTGACTTGAAGTTACAGTAATTTCTTTGGGAACACACACAATGTCTAGTATGTTCCTTCCCCTGGTAGGTTTTCTTACAATCTGAAGCAATTGTTGTTCCTGAATATATGCTGTTAATAATTTCCTTATTAACATTGTAGAATCAATATTATTCCAGTCTGTTTCTAGTAAATTTAAGTCCCCAGCTAATATTATTCTTCCCTCCTGTGTTTCATGCAAGAAATGTATGAATTCCTCTAGGTCATCTGCACTTGACTTTGGTGGTCTATACACTCCAGCAGTTGTTATATGTTCCAGGGTTGTCTTTATTGTTACAGTTACACAGTCTGTAGTGTTGGTGTTATCACTGAACATGTAATAATCACAGGTCTCATAGCTATCTTTAATCCCTCTCATAACACCTCCACCTGATTTTTTATTAGAATGTCTGTTGCAGTAAAAACATTTAAACCCTGACAGAACTGGTTTCCAGTCATTGTTCTTTAACCATGTTTCACAAACAGTAACAACATCAGTCTTGTGGGAAAGTAGCACATTTTCCAATATAAAAACATTATTAATGTTCCTAGCATTAACAATCAAATGTTGCTATCCATGGGCTGTTAAATTTTCGACATGGCAAAAATCCTGCCTGATGTTCGTCAAATATTGCAAAATATCTGCTGCAAAAATTCTCTTCCCTGATCTAGACAAATGCACACCATCCTATCTGAACACATGTGCCTAAAACAAGGCTTGGATGCACTACACAATTCCATTTTTTAAAACAGGACATTTTTTCCATGTAGGTATTTACCAAAAAAGCTTTTCATTCACAGTGACCTGACTATTCTTTCTATAGGTGATTTGTGAAAAATACGTCCTAACACCAGTACAAGCAATAAATATCTAAGAGGGCTGTCATTTCCCTACTAACAGTCAGAGAATCCTTGTGGGTGACATCATTTGTACCAACATGAATAAAAATAGAGCCATTCTTCCTTACATTAAGGCATTCCAAGACGATAAGCTACAGCATTGAAAGAAACAACCTTTACAGCAGCCTTACTACAAGCAGGGGAAGTCAGGTCACTTGAAATTATATTGCCTAGCCCTAAAGTGTCACATCCCATTCCTGTGGAAAAAAGTAGCATTTTAAGAAAGTGGATAAAACAGCCAGGCAAATATATGCTGTTAAAACATGTTGCAAAGGTCTACTTTGTGGCACAGTAACTGTAGGTGGAGAATCTTTGTCTGTCAAACTGATTTTCAGAAGATGCAAAAGTAAGATTTAAGACTCATACAAGTGATGATGTAACAGTCATTTTGCATAACTTTTATAGGTATACTGAAAGGCAGAACAGTGTATGCACATTCACTAATACTAAAAATCCACTTACTGATCCTAGAGGAAGGAGTACCACTGTCTGTCTTAGGGTGTTGGAAAACTTATATTTTGTAAAGATGTTTATGTTGCCAATAAGCTACATATTGCTTTATTGGGAAGGTTGATCTTAGCAAACTTAAATGTAGTGTCCAAACTGGACAGCATAGATGCTATAACAGTGAAGCGTATGTACCCACAATTGCGTTCTGGTTTAGGAATGGTACAGCAGCCATATACCATTAAACTCAAAGCCAGCATAAACCTTACTTTCTCACAACACTTAAATACGTTACATTACCATTTGCAGGAAAAATTAAGGAAATACTTTGTATATGTGGAGATCCTGGGCTTCATAACCCAAGCAGATAATCCAGCAGACTGGTGCTTAAGCATAGTGCTCATAGCCAAGCTAATGGCAGAGTATTTATTTGCATTAACCTAATCAGACTCAGTGAAGCAGTTTGCAGGGAGAAATACATTCTTCTGTGGCTCAAACACTGAGGATGCTAGCCAGAGCACAAGTGTTCAGCAAGCTATTTGTCAGTATATGAGCTTTTAGCAGATTTCATTGTCCAGTGGCTATGCTAAGTACACTACTTTTGCTATCCCCTTTGGCTATTACTTTTTCACTGGACTACCATTTTGGATTGTCACAGTTCCAGAACTTTTCAAAAAGAGGATGCCAGTAGTCTTACGTGGACTTCCAGTTGTAGTCTGCCATAAGTGTGATATCCTTTTCTAGGGAAAAGCACAGTCAGAGCATAACATTGAACTATACACACTGTGATAAACAGGTTCCAGGAAGCAGCTATCACAACGAACAAGGCAAAGTATAAGATGAATAAAAGTGAAGTCAAATTTTTGTAACATAGCCTATCTGTTAATGGGGAGAGACCTAAACCAGAGAAAGCCGATGCAGTCCTGCTGATAAGGAAGCCATTAAATATAATCCAGATTTGGTGCTTCGTTGGGATAGGAAATTTTAATCTGTATTTGGCTAAAAAGGGTAAGTCACTGAAGAACTACTCTCTAAGAAGAACATAGGTACATCATTTACCATAAAGCATTCAACCAGAAAACATAAACTTTTGCCCACACCTGTAATGACGTCATATGCCCCATACAAAAAACTAAAATTACCTATGAATGCATCTTCATATGGGCTGGCAGATGTCCTTCAAAAAGAATGGATGCATTGGTGACCTGTCCCATATTAATCTGAGTAATTGTCCAGGGCAGAATAGTAATGTACACAGACACTAAAAGGCTTTGGGTTTGATCTGGGAATGCTAGAATTCTGAGATTTTCTCATAAGCCACCATTTGAAGAGGAAGCCGACCTCAAACCTCTGGTGAGTTTGATGAGAACTCAAGCTATAGCTACGTTTCTGGCCAGAATCCAGAGATTCCATTTCATACACATGAAATACTCTTACTCTGTCAGCGATGTTCTAAGCAAGAACTTGCTGGCAGCAAATATCTTGTTTTGTGCACCAGACACTTGAGATGAGAAAGAACAAATCAGACACTGATTTAATGGAAGATGCCAACATCTGTATGGATTTTGTAATTAATAACAAGCCAGCAGATCTAGCTTACCTGGATCACATTGGAGAACAGCTTTGATAGAGCATGCTGCCATGTGATAACTTTCTGTCAAAATGGATGACCAGACTGTAACAGACTTGTCAGCGTTATGAAGCAGTACTGATCAGAAAGGGCACCTCTCACACTTCACTATGGTCTCTTGTTAAAAGGCTCTAGGTTGGTGATACTTTCAGTTATGCAAACTTGTGTTCTTGTTTAACTTCAAGAATGTAGACAACATGCTAGAAATACAATCTGATGTCCAGGATTGAATGGACAACTAGATGAGCTTGTGCTGAGTTGTAGAGTTTACAGCAAAGAGTGAGCCAGCTCAAGAAAACAATTAATACCAAGTGAGTTCCAAGACAGATCTTAGTAAAAAATGGAGGCATACATTTTCACTCTGAATGACAGCAATTACCTTCTAGTCAGACTATTTATTAAGGTTTATGAAAATTACATAGTAACTCCCACAAGATCAGAGGATGTGGTGGTGCTACTAAAGTCTGTGTTTGCCAGACATAACATCCATGAAGTCTTATTCACGGACAATGTGCCTCACTTTTCAGGATACAAATTCACACAGTTTGCACAAAGTACAGTTGTGTTATGAACTTAACATAACAGAAGTCCAAACACATTCACTGTTACAGTACCAACTCTTAAGATTCCTGCCTGCAAAAGCCTGACAGGTACCTCAAATTCCAGGTTTTTCAGCATTCCCTCTCCAGGCCCAGAGGACTTCCTCCCACACTGATATTAGGACATTGGTGGTATAAAGAGACATTAGCTTGCACCACCTTTGGATCTTTCTCGACCTGGTAGGTGTAGTTTAGTGCCTTGTTGCCCCAGCACCACCTACCCTGCTGTCTGGTCAGGTGGTAAAGAGGGAAGATAGAAAATGATTGCCTGGGCACCCACCCCTTAGTGCCCAAGTGAAAAAGGAGCTGGGGGTGTTGGTACTGCAACAGTGAGCATCTACAATTATGGTAGTCCCTAGCATGACTACTCTATGTCCTTTATAACTGACTGTTGTAGTATTAGTCAGTGAGTTGTTCACCCATGGAAGGCACAGGGATCAGAATGGTCTGTAGAATAACCATGGCAAAACTGCCCTAGCATGGAAAACACTGCATAAGTTGTAGGTTTTAACAAAGGAATAAACTGAAGGACAAGCAGTTGCTATCAAGATGGATTGTGTACTAACCCCTCTCAGGAAGGCTGTAACTGTAACAGTTTCAGTGGCCATAACAGAAACCAGTGCAATGAGCTATCTATTTTGGTACAGTTTGCTGTTGATCGGCTTCCCCTCCCTGCTGTTGGCAAATGAGACAAAACACCCAGTCAGATCTCCTGGAATGCTTTACTCTTTGTATGTAAAATCTCATCTGTTTGTGAACATCCATTGAAACTAAAATATAGTTTCAGGTAATGAGAAAAACACAGACAATTGACAGCCTGGTTTAAGGATAACTATTTCACTACTTTAGTCATGAAGGATGGGTTAGTTCACAGTGTGCCTCTATCCTTATTAACTATCAAGAAGGACCTCCCTGTATATGAGGACCTGTACGTCTGAAATATGGCTAGCAGAGGGCAAAGCTACTACAAAACAGTCTTTAAAGACAAAAATGTGATGGGGATGGAAGCAGATGGTTCAAAGGAAGGAAATATAAGGTTTCCCAGCACACAAAGTAACTCCCATGGTGGAGGCTCTCCTTTTTGGGTGATCTCTTTTTTTTTTTAAACCTCCTCAATGGCCCTCTGGGATAAAACAAAACCTATCTGGTATGCCTGGAAATCATGGCTTTCTTTAGAAATGCAACCAGTAACCCTGTTTTATTATCTGCAGGACCCACCTGTCTTCTGTGATGGTCTCTCACTGCTTCACAAAAAAAGGCTAATCTATCTTCTGTCCTTGACAGAGGCAGGAAGGGGGAAGACAATCAAGATTAGGAATGAGGGTGGGTTGGGGAGAGCTTTTGGAGGATGGGAGAAGGGAAAGCTTTGTTGAATCATACCTGTTCTTTCTGAGTATCATGCCCTTGAGACCTTCTGGCTTTTCCCTCTGGCCATCTTGCTTTTATTCTGTAGCAGCCTTTCTCCCCCCTTTGCAACCTGGTTTTCTCTTGCTTTGATCAGAAAAAAACAGCTTTTATTTGCAAAGTTTTTAACATACCTCGGAGAAAGGAAATGGAAAAAGTCCTTCACTGATTGCATTTTCCACCTGCTTCTTATTTTTTTCTGCTGGGGTTACACAGAGAAGCTTCTTATCCAGTGGGGGCATTAGAATTCCACATTCACATGCTCAAGTGGGCCTGAGCCCTCAGCTAGTCATATCTACTAACCACAGACTTCATAAGAGCTGCCCTGCATGATTCATCCACTGCATCTTAACCTCATTTCACGGAGTGTCTGGAAACCTGGCCATTGGGGTTGCATACATCAAGAATCTCTTTTTTCAAGCCATTGTTTTCTGTTCCTACTGCCTTCCATCTCAGCTGGCTAAGAACAGACTTCTGAAATTTTAGCATGTGAGGTTGGCAGTCATAGGCCCAAATAGCCAGGGTAGGTGTATTATAGGTCTTTTTTCTAAACAGTTGAGTATTCAGCTCTCCCTTGTTATTGGGAATGGGATTTCTGGATGTAGCCAGATTAGATCCCTTCCTGGGTTCCATGGACACTATGACTGGATCACCAAATGATTTTATAGAGGTGTTTGTAAGAGTCATGAAGCGAATAAAAAGCAGTCTAGCTTCCTCAGATCAGAGGGCTGGGAGTCAAGCTGCAAAAAGGCAGTGTTAAATGCATCATATGGGACTTCTGTTACTGGAGAAATGGCCAGGAATTTGAGTTCTGGCAGTCTCCAGACTGACTTTTTCCTGATAGAGTGGAGGACAGCAACAGTCATTCCTCTGTATAAAGAGGGACCATCTATTGACCCAGGAAATTAAAGACCTATACATTTCACTAGGCTTATATGTAAGGCCATTGAAAGAATAATCATGGACCTGATAAATAATGACATAGGAAACCTCCAAACACTGGACCCAATGCAATTCAGCTTTGTCAAGAGCAGGTCATCTGGTAGATTTCTTTGAGAAAGTCACTAAGGCCATTGAAGAGGTAAAACAGTACATACTGCCTACCTCAACCTGGCCAAGGCATTTGACACAATTCTCCTGATGTACAAAAAGTGATGAATCTGAAAAGATCAAGATCTGAGCTAAGCACTACTCAGTTACAGACAGATATTGAATATAGTCCAGCCCAGCATAGACTTCACACCACAATGCCACAGCTTTATACTTTGTGTACACAAGCTGTCTAATTAGTCTGCTGTAGGTGGTACAGAGATGGAGAAAAGTCTGAAGTATGTCATGTTCTTTTTTATTTTACTTAGTTTCTAAAATATTTTAATTAGTGTAGTACAGTGATCTATGTAAGGTCAATTTAAGCCACAGACTAAGAAATATAGACAGCAGAAAAATAGTTTATAGTAGTCAAGTAGTATGAAGTAGCATGCTAACCAAACCGATACAGTTACATAAGTGAAAATGTAGAAAGATTGCAGACATTAAAAGTAAATTAATGTACAAAGACTTTTTTATTAACAATAACATAGTGTACATCTATAATACATACAAGGGGTAGAAGGGAATAGACTTGAAAGGTGGGCACAGAGGTGGGTTTGAGAGAAGGGTTAGAGGGAGAGTCTAGGTATGAGGAAGGAGGTGGGATGGTAGAGGAATGGTTAAAGGGTCTTTACAAGTGATGAGAGTAAGTAAGTAGAAAGAGGCTGATAGTGAGTACAGAGCATTAATAGAAAGCATAACACAAATAACTTCATTTTGTTTGCATCAGGGCAGGAGATGTGGATTATGGATACTGTGGTGTTACATCATTATTCCCCATTTGGATTTGGTAGGGGACCTCAAAGTCTTATGGGTAGAAACTGTGATGACCATGCCCTGGCCCAACAATCAAGGAACTTCAATCCTCACCACTAACACCAGGAAGGTTGTCTGCTAGAAGAGAGGAAAGGATAACTAATACACACAGTAAAGTACAATTTCCCTTAAGTGCACACAGAGATCACAGTCAGTCTGAGGCTGGTTGCTCCCTTGCTCACCAGGTCCCCAATAAGACTTGCCACTGGCACACCTATAGGGTCCAGGTCTCAGCCTAGCTGGGGAAGCTAAAACCTCCAGTACCCTCTCTGTCCAACCAGTGCTTCATGTCCCTGCCAAGTAGCTGACACACCACACACACATGCACTTTGGGATAAGTATTTATACAACTTCACAGGCACTCCTGGGAAAGGCTGACACAGATTCTCCAGCTGTGCCCCTTTACACAGACCATACGGTAGTACTCCCTGTCACCACCCAGCTAATAATATCAGCTACTAAAAGGCCCTTAAAAGGGTGTCCAATTATTACTGTGCAATATTATAATCCAATGGTAGTATGACTAAGCAGTCTCAAGGCTTATTGGAAGGGCTTATTACAATAAACTCTATAAATATATAATGTACTCTAAAGCATACTTTATCGCTACATAAACCAGCCACAGGTAGAAGGTTTTAAAAATATTTAATAATAAATAGTTAAAACACAAGACAAAACTACTACACCACAGAGATATCTAAGAGTTTACAGATTACACATAAACTTAAAATAATACAGTAGGACAGGTCTGATTTCAAAGAAAAATACCTAATTAATCTTTACTAGCTTTAACTATTCCTACAAGAAATCACAGTGCTAGAAACTTACATGTGAACTTAGGCAGAGTGCTGAATTAGATATCCAAGATCAAAATGCTCCCAGTCTCTTGTGAGAAATAGTATTTAAACATTCCTAACAAACATGTCTTTAAGGCCCTCCCAAATTGCATAATTTTTGACACTTAGTCTGGAGTTCTCAGGCCACAAACTGCATTATTTAGCAATCTAACACCTGCTCAGAAACGTACAACAATATAAGTCATTTCACATGTATACACTAACAGAAACCAGAGCAATAAAGCACATTCCACATCTAAATTCTGGTCATAAACATTAGCCTTAAAACAATGGGCATGAAACCTTCATCCAGACACACTGGAGCTGAATTCTAACACGAAAGGGTCACAACATGCTTCACTGGGCCAGTAGAGTGCAATGTTGTCACATATTTTGCAGTTTCACATTTCACAGTATTATTTTACACTCAAGAAAACATGCTTGTATTTTACATTTATTTACAAATGTCAGAATTATATATCAAATTATATTTGACTAGGCTGGCAGCCTTCACACATCTCTCCCCAATCATCACAGAAACAAACAAAAAAAAATTTCTGACAATACAAAAACCTGTGAATTTATACTGAGCTTTTACCCATCTGTGAAGTATATTACAGCTGAGCCAGTCTGTTACCAGTGTTCTGTGCAACAGCCTCCTATGTCCCACAGACGAAATGTGACAGAGCAGTGATCAAACCCTGAAACTTGATGTATGCTCTTAATGTGGAGTGCTCTATCCTCTTACACATGATGCTCATTTGTATATTAATTTTCTTGCTCATCAGTGATTAAATTACTATGTAAAATCATACTGCTTTAAATAGAGTGGTATTCTAAAAACAAGAAAAACAAAAACAAAACAAAACAAAAAAAGAGTATCCTTACTCAGACTAAGGCTACATATGCTTGCCAAAAAAGTATCCATGCTACGGTTAAAGGTATGTTAGCAAAAAAAATTTTGTATTATCTTGCTTATTGTTTCTAAGAACAGATGTGGTGTAGTCAGTACTCTGAGTTAGCACTTTGTAGTGGCATGGTACCCTGAAATTAAGGGGTTATGAAAAAAAATAAATAAATAAATAGAAGTGAGTACTATTGTCCTGTCTGCACATCTACAAGAAAGCTCTGTTGGATGCTACATACTTCTTTCATACTGTTGAGTATTTGAAAGCCAACAGTTTTGGGTGTTTGAGGACTCGATTATTTCAGTAATAATGTATTTACCAACCTTTTTCCCTCTGTCGCTCTCACTGCTGTCTGTAGGCTACATGCTTAACCATAATGACAAAGGGAAAAATCATTGGCATTCCTTGTGTTAAGCTTTATAATGACTAGAGTGCAGTATAACTGTTTTACATTGTCCAGGAAGCCAAACTATGATTGTTTTTCACTGCTTTGTTGTTTTAATATTTTATTTTTCATTTTATCCTTAATGGCTTCTACTTCCAGCCCAGACATTTATCAGTGTTGTACAGCAGCTTCCTTTAGCAAGATGCACATAAGCATTAAATGTTATAGGGACCTGATGAGTAACAGTAATGTAGGGACCTCACGAGTAACAGTAATGTAGGGACCTCACGAGTAACAGTAATGTATGAGCTGCTGGGAACCAAAAGTATTTTTTTTTAGGCAACTCAATGTCCCAGTCCAGCTAACACCAACAATAGATTTGATAATTACTTACAACTATATGCCCTCTTTTCAAAGTATAATATTAATTGAAGAAATCTATACATCCATCCGTAATCTCTAATTTTTTTGTTATACTTGGTAAGGCGGTTGCAGAAGTAGTTGCAAATAATCACCACAGACTTTAAGCAATTCACATGACTAGCAGTCCTGATTAAAGCAAGTGAAACAAAAAGGTAATGCCTGCACCAATAAATGGACTTTAGGAGTCACAGAATGTGCATTCATTACACATGACTGGCAAGGTAAGAGGGGTGATGCTGGCATTGGTCAAGGAGTCCATTCATTATGCATGGATGCAGGTCTTATGAGTGGAATGTCTCACACTGGGCTGTATCAGTTCTAGCTAAAACAAGAATATCAAAGTCCTTGATACTGACCAAGAAATGGACAGAGCTCATTCACAGCCATCTTTGGATGAGAAATATAGAGTACATGAAGTACAATGAGCACCAGGAATCTAAACATTTATCCACATTTTTTTATAGCTTGGAAATAAAGCATAATTTTTACTTACAAGATTTAAAACATCATCTGGAGTCTTGGCTCTAGGCCTTCACACTAGATGAAAGTTTAGTGACCTTCCTCTGGATCCCTATTATTACTTTGAAGCTCCATAAGCTTGAGCATCACAACAGCTGAACTACAGGACTGAAAGTGCAAGACAGTGATCACACAGAAACCCAATATTCAAAATACTGAATGCACAGCATGCAGGAAACTACAGTGTGGTAATGTTGCTGTGTGCAAACAAAATGTAGTCCACCCATTAAACAGCAGGACAGTCAAGAACATAAACTCCATAACCATGAGTAAACTTGTGCTTCGACTTATCCGTAGGCAATGTCCATACTTAGAGCTATGTGCATAAAATAAACAAATGAAGACTTGTGACCAAGTGTCATAGTGAAATAAACCTCATGGTTTGAAAAAGAAGACTAGTCCAGCAAGTTGATATTTTCTGTAATACAGCATGGATGTCATAAATTCCTTTGCTGTACGCATTTTCTTGTTTTCCAACACCTGTGCAAACTGAGTATGATATTGGTGAAGATGTAATTTCTTCAGTGATGGTGGGCAGCTAGTAGTCATTAATAATCATACTTCACCAAGAAATGTTAAGTCAGAAATATGGCGACCTAATAGACACAGTATTTGCCTGTGACAGGCTCCACACAATTCTGTGTCCATGGAAGAAAAATCTTACTCAAATCTGAGATATTCCAAAATGGATGTGGAAATAGTGGTGGAAACCTAGCAGATGTGCCAATACATGTAGAAAACTTTCAAGGTTTTCCCAACATATAATAGCCTGTGAAATACCATACCGGTTCTTTATCCTCCAAAGGAAACTGATCCCAAACGTTATTAAACAGTGTCATTGCAATAATTTTCTTCACAGATAATTGAAATTGTTACTCTTCCCATTCAGTGGTGCCAACATCAGAGACTGTATCTTATTGCTATGTATTTTGGCAGAAATGAAACAAGCAGCCTTTGGAGACCACACCATTAATGTTGCTTACAATACTCTTAACAATAGTGATCTCAAAGTCGTGTATAGCATGCTTTACAGCAGCAGACTTTGTTTGAACTCAGAAGGTCAAAAACACATTGCCACATAGAGTTATATGCCTTCAAGGATTTTCTTCTTATGATGCAATTGTGACGATTGGGGAGAGATGGGTGAAGGCTGCCAGCCTAGTCAAATAGAATTTGATATATAATTCTGGCATTTGTACATAAATATAAATATACAGGCATGTTTTCTTGAGTGTAAAAGAATACTGTGAAATGTGTAACTGCAAAATATGTGACAACATTGCACTCTACTGGTCCAGTGAAGCATGTTGTGACCCTTTCATGTTAGAATTCGGCTCCAGTGAGTCTTGATGAAGGTTTCATGCCCATTTTTTTAAGGCTAAAGTTTATGACCAGAATTTAGATGTGGAATGTGCTTTATTTCTCTGGTTTCTGTTAAAGTATACATGTGTAAGTTTCTGAGCAGGTGTTAGATTGCTAAATAATGCAGTTTGTGGCCTGAGAAATCAGACCAGGTGTCAAGATGATGCAATATGAATACTGGGAAAACCCAAGTGTCAAAATGATGTAATTTGGGAGGGCCTCAGCAGAGCTGTTGGTTAGTGCTTAAAAACTATTGTTCAACAAGAGACTGGAAGCATTTTGGTCTTGGATATCTAACTCAGCACTCTGCCTAAGCTCACATGTAAGTTTCTAGCACTGTAATTTCTTGTAGGAATAGTTAAAGCTAGTAAAGATTAATTAGGTATTTTTCTTTGAAATCAGACCTGTCCTACTGTATTATTTTAAGTTTCTGTGTGATCTCTGAACTCTTCGATATCTCTTTGGTGTAGTAGTTTTGTCTTGTGTTTTAATTATTTTTTATTAAATATTTTTAAAACCTTCTTCCTGTGGCTGGTTTATGTAGAGATAAATTATGCTTTAGAGTACATTATATATTTATAGAGTTTACAGTAAGTCTTTGCTCTTCCAATAAGCCTAGACTGAATAGTCACATTATCATTGGATAATAATACTGCACAGTAATAATTGGACACCCTTTTAAGGGCCTTTTAGTAGCTGATATTACTAGCTGGGTGGTGGCAGGGATTACTACTGTATGGTCTGGGTAAAGGGGCACAGCTGGAGAATCTGTGTCAGCCTTATCCAGGAGTATCTGTGAAGTTGTATAAATACTTATTTCAAAGTGTTTGTGTGTTGTGTCAGCTACTTGGGCAGGGACACGAAGCACTGGTTGGACAGAGAGGGTACTGGAGGTTTTAGCTTGCCCAACTAGGCTGAGACCTTTACCCTACAGCTGTGCCAGTGGGGAGTCTTAATAGGGACCTGGTGAGCAATGGAGCAACCAGCCCCAGACTGACTGTGATCTCTGTGTATTAGCTATCCTTTCCTCTCTTCTAGAAGATGACCTCCCTGGTGTTAGTGATGAGGATTGAGGTTCCTTGATTGCTGGGCCAGGGCACGGTCATCACAAGTGTTTGGCAGTGGTGGGACCTACTTCACATACTAATGGGCTTGTAGTGGTGTGGATAGAACGAATTCCTGTAGCTTTTGTACAGTGATCTCTAAAAGTGTTTTGTACTGTAAAACAGCCACGCAGTGTATACTCAGAGTTCAGATCACAATTGTTTTATTTCTTTTGTTAGCTTAGTGTTAGTCAGGGTGAGCAGGTAGCATGTCAGCAGAAGAGTATGGAAAGCTGACAAGGAGCCAGCTGGTGGAGATGTGCCAGGCTAGGGGACTAGTGCATGGAAACCTGACTAAGGCGGACCTGATTGCAGCCTTGGTTACAGCTGCATCAGGAAACAGCAGCCTGGAGGACAATCAGACTGACAGTGGAGATACAAAATCCTCGGAGAATGGACAGCTCAACCTTTCTGCAGTGGACTTAAAAATCCAACTGGAGCTAAAGAGACTTGAGTTGGATGCCAGGCATATGGAACTAGAAACAGCTGAGAAAATGAGGAGTCTACAAGCTGAGGAAAATGAATGGCAGAGGAGGCATGAGAGGGAAATGCTGATTCTTAGCCAGAGTCATGGAGGTAATGGGGAAGGGAGTAACTGGACCACAGAAGCACAAAATGTCAGTAAATTTCTTCCACAGTTTAAAGAGGGGGATAATTTTGATAACTTCATTCATATGTTTGAGCAGGTATGTAAACAGTATGAAGTTGACCAAGGGCTCAGGGTATGGTTCTTGACCCTCTTACTCCAGGGTAAAGCTGTAACGTCTTTAGCAAAAATGTATGACACTGACTGTTTTGATTATACTGCTGTAAAAAGACACTTGGAATGTTTTAAGCTAACACCTGAAATGTATAGGAAAAAGTTTTTTGAGCATAGACCCAAGGCAGATGAAAATGTATTGCTGAACTGAGCACTTATTTTCATAGCTGGGTGAGTGGATATCAGGTCACCACTTTTGAAGGGCTGGCAGACCTTTTGGTAAGGGAACAAGCTCTTAGCACTTTACCTGAGGACATGAGGATCTGGTTAGCTGATAGACAGTGTGCTACTTCAGAGGAGTTGGGGAAGAAGGGAGACCTATACCTAGCAAGCAGAGAAGCCCTGCACAGGAGGGGGACTCCCAGTACTGCTCATGGGTCTAAAGGAACCCATGATGGGCAGCACCAACTGCCCCAACACAATCTGCCAGTAGCTGGGGAAGCCACTAGTCCAGGTTCACATCCAGGAGCTAGGGTTAAATGTTTTGAATGCAATCAGGAGAGTCATGTGGCATACAAATGTCCACGGAGGCAAGGTGGGGAACAAAAGGTAAAAGAGCCAGTAAGTGGGAAAGACAAAATGCCAATAATAGGTTGTCTTTGGGCAACAAGGGTACTAAACTACCACCAGAGGTTATATCCTATTGTAGTGAATGGCAAAGAGGCCATTGCCATGAGAGACACAGCCTCTGATATAACCATTGTAAAGCCTGCACTGATTACAGAGGAGATCTACTTGCCTGGGCAGTCTACTCCAGTCAGGGCTTTAGGAGGGATCCCATTCCAAATACCTTTGGCTAGGGTTTACCTTGACTGGGAGGGTGGAGAAGGAAGCCAGCAAGTAGGTGTGTTTGAGGATATACCTGCAGATGTCCTGATAGGGAATGATTTTGATAATGTAGTACCCTGTGCTTGTGCAGTTACACACAGTCAGGTTTGGAGACAAGCATGTAAGTCTGGTAGCCTGGGGGAGACCCAGACAGACTGCACACTTGCAGCCAGGATTGCTGAGGTAGTTACTTCAGGGAGGAAACTATGCTGTAGCAGTGAGATTGAATGTGAGCCACAGCTGCTTGTGGGTACTGATATTCCCTTGGACAGGGTAACTGTAAAGGTAGAGGTGAGTAGTAGTACCCAGGCTGACAGTGAGGCACCACTGTCAGAGGATGCCAGACTTACTGTGGAATGGGAACTGGGAAGGGTTACAAGGAGTGACCTGAGACAGGCTCAGCTCTCAGACCCTACATTGCAAGGCCTGAGGCAGGTAGCTAGGGAGGCACCTGATTCTCAAGGGAAGGGGGAATCAGTATACTAGAACAAAGGGTTACTGTACAGAGAGTGGAACCCTGAGGGAGGGCTAGAAGGTGGGAAAGTAGAGCAGTTGGTAGTGCCTAGAGCTTACTGTCTGGCTCTTCTAGCCATAGCCCATGATATTCCCTTTGCAGGTCATATGGGCATAAAACATACAAAGAGGCATATTATGCAAAACTTCTATTGGCCTGAATTTCCAGAGATGTAACAGGATACTGCAGGACCTGTGAGCAGTGCCAAAAGGTAGGTAAGGCAGGAGACAGGGTGAGAGCTCCTTTGATGCCTTTGCCTGTGATTGAGGAGCCATTTCAGAGGGTAGCTATGGACATTGTGGGTCCTCTGAGTACCCCAAGTTCCACAGGGAAAAAGTATATCCTAGTGATTGTAGATTATGCTACACGATACCCTGAGGCAGTGGCTTTGTCCTCCATTGAGGCGAAGAAGGTGGCAAATGCTTTGCTAGAGATTTTCAGCAGGGGAGGTTTCCCAAAGGAAATACTGTCTGACAGAGGTGCCAATTTTATGTCAGACCTGCTAGCTTGTCTGTGGAAGTCCTGTGGGGTGAAGCACATGAAGACCACCCCCTTCCATCCCCAGACTAATGGCCTTGTTGAGAGGTTAAACTCTACAATCAAGTCCATGCTACGGGCATTTGCAGATGAGTTTAAGAGAGAGTGGGACAAATATTTGCCCCATCTGTTGTTTGCTTACAGAGAGGTTCCCCAGGAATCCACAGGTTTTTCACCCTTTGAGTTGCTGTATGGGCATAGGGTGAGATGTCCTCTAGATTTAATTCGAGATGAGTGGGAAGGTGAGTGTGAGTCTCACAAGGAGTCTGTTGTGACATACGTCCTGAACCTCAGGACAAGGCTCAGGGAACTCATGGGCCTGGCCCAGGAGAACCTGGCAGAAGTTCAACAACAGAAAAAGGTGTGGTATGACAGGAATGCTTGAACTAGAGAGTATGCTGTAGGGCAGCAGATGATGGTTCTCATTCCTGTCAGACACAACAAGTTGCAGGCAGCTTGGGAGGGACCCTATAAGGTGTAAGAAAGGTAAGTGATGTTATCTACATGGTGGAAGTGCTAGGCAGATGGCAGGGGCACAAATTGTAGCATGTTAACATGATGAAACCTTACCATGATAGGGAGGCCCTTGTACTGAGCATTTGCAGTTGATTACAGTAGGAGTCTGAGAGAGATCTTGTGACTGATCTCCTCAGTGAGGCTCGGGCTGACATCTCGGTGGAAGGGGTAGCAATTTCCCAGCAGCTATCTCCTACCCAGGTTCAAGAAATCCTAGCAATGTTGCAGGAATTTGGGGATGTGTTCACTGGGAAACCAGGGTGCACCCACCTGGTGCAGCACCAGGTGGATAAAGGACCCCAAAGGCCTATTAGGCAGGTGCCTTATAGGGTGCCTGAGAGAGTCAAACAGACTCTGAGGGAAGAGGTACAGGAGATGTTGGAACTAGGGGTGATTCAGGAGTCCAGAAGTCCCTGGGCCTCCCCAGTGGTGCTGCTGCCAAAGAAGGAATGGCAGCAACATGTTCTGTGTGGATTACAGGAAATTAAATAGTCACACAGTCAGACGCTTACTCCATGCCTCAGACAGATGAGGCCCTAGAGCAGCTGGGTGGGGCTAAGTATCTTACAACCATTGATCTTACCAAGGGTTACTGGCAGGTGCCCTTGACTCCCAGTGCTAGAGAGAAGTCAGCCTTTGTGACTCCTTTTGGCTTGTATGAGTTCACAAAGATGCCCTTTGGGATGAAGAATGCCCCAGCAACTTTCCAGAGGCTGGTAGAACATATCTTAGCAGGAGCAGGAGGGTTTGCCCTTGCTTAAATGAATGATATTGCTATCTGCAGCCATTCCTGGCAAGAGCACCTTCAGCATGTCAGGGAGGTACTGGGCAGACTACAGAGGGCAGGGTTGTCTATTAAACCGAGCAAATGTCAGGTGGGAATGGCAGAGGTCTCCTACCTTGGACATAGAGTGGGGAGTGGTAAGATAAGGCCAGAACCTGCCAAAGTGGAAGCTATTCAGGCATGGCCTGCACCTGTTACCAAAAAGCGGGTGAGGGCATTCTTAGGGACAGCAGGGTACTACAGAAAGTTTGTTCTCAATTATAGTACCATAGCTGCTCCCATCACAGACCTGACAAGGAAGAACAGGCCAGATAGTGTAGTGTGGACCTCAGCATGTGAGCAGGCATTTCAGAAGCTTAAGGAAGCTTTGGGAGGACACCCTGTGTTAGCCAGTCCAGACTATAGCAAAGAATTTGTTGTGCAGGTGGATGCTTCAAACTATGGGGTTGGGGCTGTACTTAGCCAGATTTCCTCAGAGGGAGAAGAGCACCCAGTGGTTTATCTCAGTCATAGGCTCCAACTCAGGGAGAAATGCTATGCAGTGGTAGAAAAGGAATGTATAGCCATAGTGTGGGCACTACAAAAACTTCAGCCTTACCTGTATGGAAGAAAATTCACTGTGATGACAGATCACAACCCTCTAACATGATAAACAGAGCCAGTCAGCAAAATGCCTAGTTGCTAAGATGGAGTCTTGGGTTGCTAGCATATGATATGTCAGTGCAGCACTGCAGTGGGAGTAGCAATACCAATGCAGATGGGTTTTCAAGACTGAATGGGGTGAGGTACACACAGATAGACCTGACACTCTCAAGTGATGTTTCTCAAGGGGCACTTCAAAAACTTGCTTGATTTGTCCGGGGGGGAAGGGAGATGTGACGATTGGGGAGAGATGGGCGAAGGCTACCAGCCTAGTCAAACAGAATTTGATATAAAATTCTGGCATTTGTAAATAAATGTAAAAATACAGGCATGTTTCCTTGAGTGTAAAAGAATACTGTGAAATGTGGAACTGCAAAATATGTGACTACATTGCACTCTACTGGGCCAGTGAAACATGTTGCGACCCTTTCATGTTAGAATTCAGCTCCAGTGAGTCTGGATGAAGGTTTCATTCCTATTGTTTTAAGGCTAAAGTTTAAGACCAGAATTTAGATGTGGAATGTGCTTTATTGCTCTGGTTTCTGTTAGAGTATACATGTGAAATGACTTATATTGTTGTAAGTTTCTTAGCAGGTGTTAGATTGCTAAATAATGCAGTTTGTGGTCTGAGAACTCAGACCAGGTGTCAAGATGATACAATATGAATACTGAGAAAACCTAAGTGTCAAAATGATGTAATTTGGGAGGGCCTCAGCAGAGCTGTTGGTTAGTGTTTAAAAACTATTGTTCAACAAGATACTAGAAGCATTTTGATCTTGGATATCTTACTCAGCACTCTGCCTAAGCTCACATGTAAGTTTCTAGCACTGTGATTTCTTGTAGGAATAGTTAAAGCTAGTAAAGATTAATTAGGTATTTTTTCTTTGAAATCAGACCTGTCCTACTGTATTATTTTAAGTTTCTGTGTGATCTCTGAACTCTTAGCTATCTCTGTGGTGTAGTAGTTTTGTCTTGTGTTTTAATTATTTATTATTAAATATTTTTAAAACCTTCTACCTGTGGCTGGTTTATATAGAGACAAATTATGCTTTAGAGTACATTATATATTTATAGAGTTTACTGTCTTAGCCCTTCCAATAAGCCTAGACTGAATAGTCACATTGCCATTGGATAATAATATTGCACAGTAATAATTGGACACCCTTTTAAGGGCCTTTTAGTAGCTGATATTATTAGCTGGGTGGTGGCAGGGATTACTACCGTATGGTCTGGGTTAAGGGACACAACTGTAGAATCTGTGTCAGCCTTTCCCAGGAGTGTCTGTGAAGTTGTATAAATACTTATTTCAAAGTGTGTGTTGTGTCAGCTACTTGGGCAGGGACACAAAGCACTGGTTGGACAGAGAGGGTACTGAGGTTTTAGCTTGCCCAGCTAGGCTGAGACCTGGACCCTATAGCTGTGCCAGTGGGGAGTCTTATTGGGGACCTGGTGAGCAAGGGAGCAACCAGCCCCAGACTAACTGTGATCTCTGTGTGCACTTAAGGGAAATTGTACTTTACTGTGTGTATTAGTTATCCTTTCTTCTCTTCTAGGAGATGACCTCCCTGGTGTTAGTGGTGAGGATTGAGGCTCCTTGATTACTGGGCCAGGGCATGGTCATCACAGTAATAAATCAAGGTACTGTCCTACAGCTCCCACAGTGGTTGACATACCCATGCATAGTACATAGTTGATGACAGATTGTACCTTTTGTGAAAAAGGTACCATCCTTGAAGCAGACAGTGGCTGTACCTAAATCTGTCAGATTTTGCACTGTGGGTATCACAGGTTCCTCTAATGCTAAAATAAATGAAGAAATACCAAACCAACAGGCTAAAATCCAGGAAGTTTAATAGATGTATCCAAAAGAGTGGTAAGCACTTTCACGGTGACCACACCGCTTCATCAGATAACATTAACTAAGAAATACAAGTCTTTTATACAAAGTGTGACCAATAAAAAGCCCTTAATTATGATGTCATCAAAAAGTTACAAAATTTTTAAAAGAACACATACTGCAGAAAACACATTCATATATCATGAATAAAAACATCTATAAAAATGTATGCAAGCATATTGCACTTATAAATAAATAAATAAATAAATAAATATATATATATATATATATATATATATATATATATATAATATATTATTTATGTCTAAGACTATGTCCTTTCAGGAAAGGTTTCAGTGAAAAAAATAGTGTCTAATACTTGCAATACAAAGAACTTAAATGAGTGTGTGGTATCATCATGGCTCATAATATGTGCTGTTAAGGCATTACTATCTTGTTTATTCTTTATGTCTCTCTGATGTTCAAGGATCTTATCCTTAAAGGGTCTATTTATCTTGCCAACATAAAATGCATGACATAGTTGCCAGAAAGAAAAATATACAAGGTTACACATTTTGCAGTCAACATAAAAATCATCATTAATTGTGAATCTTAAAACTGTGTGTGTGTATGACAGACAGGTAAAAATAAATTTATAGGCTGAATAACTTCTGCAAGGAAATGTGCCAATCCTGTCAGATAATGGGTTCCCTTTCTCAAGCATATTGGACTTATAACAAAGATGTTGCTTGAGGGATTTGTTGTTTCTGAAAGAAAAATGTAGAGTACTTCCTATCTTGTCTTTTAACTCAGGTACACTGTTCAGTATCTTCCAGTTGTTCTTTATAATGTCACAATATTGACTTATATCACTAGAATATTGTAGATGCACTCTAAAACTATTACTAGTAGAGTCCTGTTGATGTCCTACTGCATGTGTGCTTGTAGTTGATTTTAAATAAGGCCTGCATCTATCTAATCTTTGCTTCCAAGCTTCAGAGATGCAGGCATCTATTTCTATTTCTTGATAGCCCTTTTCTAAAAAATAATTTTTCAAAGATTCAAGAGCTTTGCGTGCAACTGTATCATCATTATGATGCCTAAGTATTCTATATACCTGTCTTTTAAGTGTATTTCTCATTATATGCCTTGGATGCATACTATTTTTGTGTAAAAGTGCATTCCTGCATTAAGGTTTTCTATAGAAGCTGGTATGGACAGAAACAAAATCTGCTTTGTCTATTTTGACATCGAGAAATTCTAAATGTTCAAAAGAGGCTTTTCTGATGATAACATAAAACTTATATGTTCCCTATTACAGATTCTGTTAGAGAATAATATTGTTCTATTTGAACAGGAATTTTTTGTGCAAAAGGATGGCGTGGCCATGGGCACTGCCTGTGCCAATAGCTACGGTAACTTAGTTTTGGTGCAATGGGAACAACATCATTTATTGTCAAACAGTAATGTATTTGCAGAGCACCTTCTTTGGTATGCCTGTTTTGTTGATGATATTTTTATGTTATGGGGTGGCACAGTTGATGATTTGAACAATTTCATGAGGTACATGCATAGTGCCACCTCCTTTCTGAAATTTACATGTGTACACTCTTTTGAACATTTAGAATTTCTAGATGTCAAAATAGACAAAGCAGACTTTGATTCTGCCCATACCAGCTTATATAGAAAACCTACACGCAGGAATGCACTTTTACACAAAAATAGTATGCATCCAAGGCATATAATGAGAAATACACTTAAAAGACAGGTATATAGAATACTTAGGCATCATAATGATGATACAGGTGCATGCAAAGCTCTTGTATCGTTGAAATATGATTTTTTAGAAAGGGGCTATCAAGAAATAGAAATAGATACCTGCATTTCTGAAGCTTGGCATCAGAGTTTAGATAGATGCAGACCTTATTTTAAATCAACTACAAGCACACATGCAGTAGGACGGCAACAGGACTCTACTAGTAATAGTTTTAGAGTGCCTGTATGATATTCTAGTGATATAAGTCACTATTGTGACATTATAAAGAATAACTGGAAGATACTGAACAGTGTACCTGAGTTAAAAGACAAGATAGGAAGTACTCCACATTTTTCTTTCAGAAACAACAAATCCCTCAAGCAACTGCTGACTCAAGTGACTGCCCATGGGTGGGGATCTCAGTTCCACTGTTGCCATCAGTGGGCTCATGGGCTTGCAATATCCAAACATCCATCCCCGTCAGTTGTGTTCACCCACCACATGTGTCATATTCTACCCCTGTATGCATCTTGTTCATCTTGTCTGTTTACCTCCCTAACCTATCTCCCCAAATATACCTACTTCTTCTACCTTACATTCCACTCTCACCTGAAAATACAAAAAAAAGGGCAATCTGTTCCCACAAAAAAAATATGCCCCATACATCGCTGCCCATTTCGCACATATGTCCACTGGACATGTAAACTGATGACTATAATTGGCAGTACAACATACTTTGTTGCCCTCACCCCTCTCTCAGGGGTAGAAGGTTTCAAATTTCACTCCAAATTTCTAACATATGCACAGCTGTTGCTGATAAAGAAATGGGCAGCTATGGACCTTCACTACACCTGTCCTGCACATCCCAAGCTGCTTTCCCATACTGTCTTTCCCTCTTTGTGCCCCTTTTTTCGCCACATTCCTATCTCCCCATTTTCTTTTCTTTCAAAGAAATTAGTGCAGGGGTTAGCGGGAGTAAGCACTTTTAAGTAGTAGTTAGCGGGTGTGCACGAGTGTGCGCTTGTGTGCGCTTAGCTAAGCATCGCTAAGTGCCGCGCAAACTCACGCAAACCTACTTACAACTGCTTAAAAGTGCCTTAGTCACTCTGCATGGCAGGGCCCTTTTTCTGCTGAGCAGCAAAATAAAACACCTCTGTCAGTCTCAACCCCGTACTTTGGACACACTACACTGCATGAAGTACCACTAAGCCACAGTAGACATACAACAAGTGCTGTAATAAATATATCATGCATTATAATGTGTGAATGTAAAGGGAAAATAGGAATGCCATAACACAAATCTTGTTCTGTGGATCTTTACCAGCAGTTGTTGTGGAATTGCCTGACATGACTGTGAAAAGAGAACCAGCAATTCTAGCAGGAAATAATGTTACAGTAGCACTTTACAAACCCCACACAGTAGCAGAGCAGGATAAACACCGGCATATTTGAATAGGGCAGAGGCCATACTTCCCATCTGTGACTGCTTGTCAGGAATGTCCCTGATTCATAAACAAATGTTAGCTGTGTCCCTCTGAATCCCTCTGAAAAGTACTGACGTTTGGCAGAAAATTAGGGAATTACACTTAATGAATAATGTCAATAAGTAAGAGTAGACACAGCTTGCACATCAGAAAAGGTGTATTAATACATATGCTCTGATTTTCTCACAGTATCAACTTAATGTCTGCAATATATTACAGGTGTACCTCACTTATATGTACCTTTCCCTGAGGCTGTTCAAATATATACCTGAGTGTATCAGAGGCCTGGCAGAGGCAGAAACACACAGGCATATCAGCTTTTCTGCTGTTATGCACTCTGCAAATAGCTTTGAAGGAGTTCCACAAGCATACCCTTATGTAGGAGCACAACACAGAAATATCAAAGGATGTAGCCATGTACTGGTAGCAACCAACTGTGACAATACCATTGTTCCAGTGCTGAAAAGACCGGTGTGGTGCACAGACAAAGAATAATAGGCTAACCTCTGGCTACCATCTGGATATGTCCACAGGTGGGAGCTACGCAGACAGATTACTTGCCTTGATAGACTAACAGGTACACAGCAACCCTGTATGTTCAGCAAGATAAACATCACACAATAATAAATAATGCTCTCTGTACTTCTGCACCTCTACCCAAAAGAACAATATACCTGTGTATTCAGGCTCTACCAAGGATGTAGGTAGGCATACTCAGTACTGAAATTTGTTCGGTTGTCTTGAGCAGCCTGTGCTAATGTCAACACAAAAAAACGCAAACTGTTCAGAAGTGAGTAAATTAATATCTACAGCACAGTAGTTCACAAACAGTTAATGTGCCAGAAGAATACATTGCAATCACTACTTTTGTATGGCAGTTAATTGTCTAATTAGAAAAGAAAGTACATACTCCCATGTATCTTGTGTTAGCATTTGGAGGGGTGAGTAAAATTCTACACTGACAAGTGTGTACTAGAAGCAGCAACATTCAGGTTTGAGTACAACATGCAAATCACTGGCTACAACCCAGATATAAAAAGTATGCCAACCTTCTGACTGACACAACGGTGTCCACAGCAAACAAGCATGGACCCCACTTTGGAAAGCTGAAAGGGCTACGCCTACCTAACTTAGCATTTTATAGCAGTGGGCTGCTATGACAGTGAGTACTGCAATTATCACACAGCAGGCTGCATGCAATTACTAAATGGTGGGCACCAACTGGTGCAGAGGCCATCACATGCACATGTGCAATTACCTAGAAAAGCAGGCTGTAGTTGCTGTCCACACATGCAATAATATCATTGCAGCAACAGAGAGAGAGAGAGAGCAAGAGCGAGCTACAGAGACAGAGACACAGACAAAGACAAAGAGACAGAAACAGACAGACACAGAAAAAGAAAGAGCAACATCAACAGACAGAGAAACCCCCCCCCAAAAAAAAAAAATTCCTTTAAAAACAGACGGAACAGAGAAATACAAAGGAAAGGTATATAACACATATGTATTTGCTGACATGTAGTAGATGTGGACCGGAGTTCTGCTGTGGTGACCCCCTAACCGGGAAAAGCCGAAAGACACAACAACAACAACTCTACATACTGTGAATCATCCATATGTGGCAGCAGTATGTATCTATATGTATCTGTACATGTGCATAGGGCAAGGGACATACTGCAACTGTTTGTGAAGGGTGTATATATATTTATATATATATATATGTATATATATATATATATATATATATATATATATATATATATAATATATATATATATATATATATATTTATATATATATATATATATATATATATATATATATATATATATATATATATATATATATATTTATGCTGTTGAAGGTTGTTATATTTCTATGTAGGTTGTAGTGTGTGGCAACGAAAACAGCATGCAGTGCTGGTATATGTCATGTGGTGGTTAAACACTGTGGGTGCGATTTGTCAGTTTTGCAGTGTTGCAGCCAGTGAGGCCTGCTAAAGCTACATGGGCTGAGGACACCTTCAATGCATTCTGCACAACACTGTGCAATATTATTACATAACTGTATATCTCACAACTGTCACATAATTGATATTCCCACCATGAAAAGTGGACTGTATATGTGCCTATATGTACATCTTATGTACAGCAATGGATGTTTATATGTATGTGTATATATATATATATATATATATATATATATATATATATAGAGAGAGAGAGAGAGAGAGAGAGACACACAGGGTCATACTTACTGTGAAAGTTGCCTGGTGAACAAGGCATGGACTGAAGCTCAGTGTTGAAACTGCAGTGCCATCCCTTCTTGCCAAAACACTGTACCCATTAACTACCACATAGGTGGTAGTTTACCTAACATTGAAGGTGTGATAAAGGAACATGGGACACAGATGGACAGTAGCCTCTCCTTTGATAATCACAGTGCCACACTAGACATGTAACCTGTCTATGTGGTACACTTCATCACAAAAGGTGTCATCTAGGGAAATATAGGTCAGTGTTCCCCTCTACTCATCACACTTAAAACCCATTATAGAGTACAATGCCCCATGTGGTATGTACCTCACATGACAACTACAGCAACTGGAAAGGCCACAGACATACCTCACAAAGAGTAATACCGGCCTCAACCAGATGCCCTATGCAGACCGACTCACAAAACCATAGCTAGACTGTGTTGCATACTGCCTACCCAGAAGTGACCTCTGCCTAACATACAGAGCTATGTCACACCCACAGCTGTTGGACATCCTCCACGTAACATATTACAATCCCTCCGAGATACATGCTCTGGGGCCCTAACCCTTGTCAGCTCACTAAACAGCACATGCTGGAGGGATAGATTCCCATCCCAGAGACATGCCATACTCTGGAACAAACCACCTATCAATAGCAAACAAAGCTCCTCATTAGCAGTTGTCATAAATACTCCTGATGATTGGTTGGGAGATAGGAAATACACCCCGGGAATCACCTTTGTGGCTCTGGTTGACAGGGACAAGTGAAATTAAATTACAAGTGTGTCAAAGGCCAGGGTAGCGTATGGCTAGGCTGCTGTAGGCCCTATGGCCAATAGCTTATTACCTACCTATGACACGATGCACACACACATGTACTTAGTGCAATAATTGCTATGTGAAGTTGACTGAGTGTGATGGTGAATGTGTTGGTGAATGTGTGCAAGGTCTGTAAAGGTGTGATAGCTTAGTGTGAAATTGTTTTTGTCATGGTAGTTTGTGTCCTAGCTGTGATCCCAGCAAAAGATGTGTATGCTATTGCTTGGCAGAAAAAGTAGTATGGCATACGGTGTGACGTAGTCCCTTGTTGTTGACTGTGGTGTCCCATTGTAGGCTAAAACAATACATGTATGCCTAGTGAGTGGTACTGCTGGTGAATCCAACTCCCATATGAACTGTAATACTACCTGAAGCTGTAGGCCTAAACAGTACAGTATGGTGTATGTTCACATTGCTTGGAAACACTGTTTTGTGTGTTCCCTGTAGTCCTCACAGATTACATATCTCAGGCATAAGGTTTTGTAAGTAGTGACACACAGTACTGTATGGTACACAGGTAAAGCTCATCTGGGTTGGCATACATTTGTGTGTTGTATGTACGTCTGATGTGTGTGTAATTATGCCTGTGCCATGCCCTCAATCATATGTGTGTTACAGGGTATATGTGTGTATCTAGCAACATGTATAGTCTAGTACAGCAGTATGCCACCTATATTAACAACTGTGCACATATGTTAGGCAGGGGGTTGGCATCAATGACTAGGGTGGTATGCTGGTAATACTGTAACTGTACTTTACATTCATTGCAATGGATGACATCTTTCTTTATGCATTAGCTTGATATATACCTCCTGTGGCTAGGTGGTACATTGTGTCACATACAGTGTGCCATGTACTGGTGTATAGTCTTACATACTGGCTTCTCTTTGCTGCTGTGCAGAACATGGTTTGATATATAGAGCATGCCAGGCACTGTCAGACAGTTGTGGCCTGAGCACTAATATGTGGTATTGAACATGTGTATCCTCTGACAGCCAATCGGATGCTATATATGGCAGTTAATATGTCTGTACTTTAGAATGTTAAATGTGCCACATGACTTGCTCACACATATTGTTTAATTGTCTTCCAGGGGCATGGTCCACCAACGCAACCCGTGTTATACAGCTGCAGAGGAACAGGAAATACACAGCAGCCTGGTGCAGCACTACACCCTGCTGTTCTCTCGAACCAGCCAGGACCAGCATGAGCGGACTGCACTGTGGCAAGATCTTGTTCGTCGGGTAAATGACATAGACATGCATAACCGGACATATGAGCAGGTGCACCATCACTGCAGTGATTTAATTAGACATGTCTGGTGGTGTGCGTCTGATATCCGTAGACAACAGCTTGCCACAGGTGGTGGGGTAGCCATTCATCCCCCCCTCACCAGAGTGGAGGAGCTGCTCATAAGCATGGTGGCTCCTGGCAAACAACAGAAACAGCAACATACATGTGTCATCATGGAGCCCGGAGCCACCCAGCATGTTGACATGCCCTATCTGTAGACTACTGTTACCTGTATTGGTAGATTATGCATATGTGAGATGTGTACTGTGTGTTTAGCAGTTGTGCTGTCTAGTGTTTTGCAATACTGACATTTGGAATATAGTCTGTGACTGTCGACTGTTGTACTACTGTAGTTTAGCAAACTCACAGTAGCAATGCCACAGTTGTGGCCACTGACAAACTGTCTCATATTCTTGTAGGTCCCTCTGGTGTGACAGCAAGGCAGCTGGTCGATGCTGGTGAGTGTGTTATAAATGTAATATTGCTAATGAAATGTGCATGTCATAGGTGAGGTGTAGGCCATGTACACGTAACACACCTACACATAATGCATGCTGTGCATGTTTGCTGTGAGACTATGCACATCTCAGTAATGTCAGTAGCTGCCTCAATCACATGCAATACACAGAGCATCACACACAATTGTGGCAACACCGTACTGGACATTGGATAGGCATAGTTGATACACATGTACACAGCATACACAACTTTGTCATATGCAGTACACCTTAACATGCTACACATGGTGTATCCAGACACCCGCTGTAAGGTCACACTTCAGTATCCCACATGTCATCCACACAGCACACATAATATACCTGAGGGGTAGAGGCCTATCATGGGGCTGTGCGACACTCTTCAACACATAACACGTTTATGTTAGACAATGCCCCCTATTGGGCACCTTACAAACCCATGTAACAAGTGGCTGTGTAATTGTGAATGTAACCATGGTACTGCAGTTCAGGTACAGCATGCTAGGTGGTGGTCTGGCACACATTAGTAGCCTTGAGTGACCACATGATGCATGATGATGATGGCTCATGGTACTACACCCCATACAGTTACAGTGACCACAGTACTACACATAGCAGTCATTGCTATGCACCTCAATGTTGTGTGTGTGCAAACATATGCACCTATACACAATATGCATAGCAATCACCATTTGTACAAAGTGACACATATATGTCTTGTAATGCTATTGAGTGTATAGGTCACATGACACACATTGGGTATGTGTGATGTTCAATGTTGCAGTCATGTTGTAGCATGCCATGTCATGGCTGGCACTGGCATGTCCACAATATGTTCTACACTCACCATAACCACTGTACAATGGCCATGTTGAGCAATGGTATTCCATCACGTATACATGCACCACTCATCCTGTGTGTATACATAGCATGCATGTCCTAAACCTGTGTCCACAATTATCTGCTACAGGCACAGAGACTGTAATCAGAAATGGATATCTATGTGACACACAGATACACATCCAGCCATGGTATGTATACCTGTGAGTGATGGTGCACAGGACATTGCAGACCTTTTAATACTTGCACAGCAATGTTGTGTCCATGTACACATTGCATTCCAGGGTGAGGCCAATCACTGAACAACAACACACATGCATCAAAGCCATGTATACTGTTATTAACAAGGGCTGTCTACACTCGCACTGCATGGTCTTGAGCTACAA
Organism: Protopterus annectens; assembly: GCF_019279795.1. NCBI lineage: Eukaryota > Metazoa > Chordata > Ceratodontiformes > Protopteridae > Protopterus > Protopterus annectens. The sequence continues at coordinate 867,282,875 of NC_056735.1, forward strand.
ATGTTCTGCATGCTGACATGTGTGATATGACTGTTTGCCTTGTGATACTGTAACCCACCTTCAACCACTATTGAGTATGTTTTGGATTGCTGGTGGTGTGTGTGGGTATCTGCTGTAGTGAGGAGTGTATTTGTGTGCATGTTTTCATGTGTGCATGTGTTCATGTGTTCATGTGTGCATGTGTGCATGTGTGCCGACATCATGTACAGGTCGTAAAGTGTGTTTCCTGTCTTCCTCCCACAGGTGCTGTGTTAGGGCTGGTTCACTGCAGCAGGAAAACTGATGTTACTGAGCCACATAGTGATAATGAAGATAGGTGTGTTGAGGCACAGGCATGTTTGCCAGTGTTTGTTGTTGGGCCTCCAATCAACAGTACACAGCTGTCCACCCCATCCATGCATACAGTCATACTGCCAATAAATCCATCACCAATGCCCATAGCTGAGGGACAGCATACAGTTGGCATTGGCCAGGACAATGTGGTATCCATGGCAAATGCATCCCAACATAGCAGCCATACCCAGATGTCTGGAAGGGTACCACATAGGCAGATGTCCAGGGGTTCTCGTAGGAGCACTGCTGCTCATCATGCCACTGGCAGATGTGCCACAGGTCTGACAACGTCACGCATGTTCCAGGCTGTCATGGAGGCACAGGCACATATGGAATGGTACACCAGACAGGGACTAAGGGCACAGAGGGCACATAACACCACCGTCATTGAAAGTATCCATGACCTAGCAGGTACCATCCGTCATTACACCAAGGTCACTGATAGACATTGGGGAGAGACATTAGATATCCTCTGCAATGTCATGTCCATGTGTCAGGACAGTGCGGGATGGTTGAGACGTCGACGTGGATGTATGCCAGCAACATCAGCAGCTGGCAGTCGCTGCGGACGTCCCTCAAACCACAGCCATCCCATAGTGCCAGTACCAGCCCCAGCAATGTTGGGGGTGGGCTGTCCATAGAACATCCTAGAAGACCATGTGCATGTGGCTCTGGACAGTCCCAGCAGGGACCTGTGTCCAGTGTACATCCATCCACCTCTGGGGATAGTACCCAGTCTGGCTTAGTACCTGATAGTGTCAGTAGCACCCCTGCCAGGCACAGGTACCGTATCCATGGCCAGAGATGGTGATCTGTAAAGCCTCACAGGTACAGTCTGTGGCTGTCCCACAAATACCCATTTATGGCAGCCACATGGTGGAACTGTGTGCATGCAGACACACACACATACTCCCGACACCTAGGGCTAACACATACCCACACACATTACAACAACATTGGTATATTCCAGTATTTTTGCCCCTCACACACACACACACACACACACACACACACACACACACACACACACACACACACACACACACACACACATTCATGTCAATTGGATGGCTCACTGTAGGCCTCTGGCAAACCAACAACACACCCTGTACATATGATGAAACCTGTGCCTCCCCTGTCATCTGTAACATCGATGCAGGAACAGGCTACCATGGTGCTGATGCACAGGGTGTCTATATAGCAGTATAGCAATGTTAGCATGTTGTCAGCAGTAGAGTGTAATGATATGCTTGAAGGTGTAGCTGAGCAGGCATGATACATTCAAACTATGATTGTCATTGTAGTGTTGTTTACACCACTGTTGGTTCCAACTGTGTATTGTCCAGCCATATGCCACTTGGCTGATGTGTGCAGTGTTGGCAGCATGTGTTAGAGAGTGGACAGTATGTGTGGGATGTGTGTAGCACAGATTTGCAGGTGTACAGTTGTGAACATGGTGGAGGTGCACTGTCTGCATGTACGTGCATAGTGGACACATGGCCAGGGTGACATGCTCTGTATTACACAGTAACACTCCATAGTTTCTATTGGTGGCCAGTATGCATTGTACTACACACATTCTGGAACCTGACTACACATGTGTGTATGACATGGTTTGACACTGTGCTGTGGGTGATACTGTTACTATCTGTCATTGTTCTGCAATCCGGTAGTATACATCACTTCAACAGCCTGACCATAACCAATCGTTAGATGATGTCTTGACAACCGACACACAGATGTAGGACACACAGCAACATTTGGATCCTTCAGGTATTACACAATGCCAGTAACCACTAGTATTCACCTGCACCCATTACTAAGACCACTCCTGTTTGGCATATAGCTCTCTTAGGTACAAGCAATCACAGTAGGGATATGTCCGTCCACGTCTGGTAATGCATACTGTGGCCTATAATGCATTCTCCAGATGACACACACATCCTCCACAAGGGTATCATACAGACAGATGCCTGTTGTCAAACCCATGCTGTAAAGCTATAAGCCAAACTAAGCATAGTCATCCACCTTTACGGAACATATTATCCCCACAGTACCACATAGGTAGTAGCCACCAACATGATGAACAGGTACCGATGTGTACATGCAACCAAGTGTTATGTCATCTCTCCTTTGTTAATCACATTTCCAAAGGTATTTTGGAATCCCTTGGTGGATCACATAAGCAATAAGGGGTCTGCATGCATATCCACATAGGTTGTTCTACACCTGTTATGAATAGTCATCATTGACAGACTTTGCTGTGTTTGAACAGGTCTGACATATACCTCAGCCAGAGACCCTCACTCACACATTCCAATAGGAACCGTAATGACTTTGTGTGACACAGATGATCTAGGCCAGGGATCACTTCAGAGGCTGAGCTTGTCACAAGCATACAGATGTGACCTAAGGTCTGGGAAGCAGCAGCACAGTCTGGCAAGGATGACAGCTGTGTTCTTGGAGAAAGCAGGGTTCCCACACATGCAATCATTGAGGTAACATGTATGGATATGTATTTGCCACACAGCTATCTCACATGTGCAATGCATACTGATATGTCATACAGTGGTAAAAGCAAAATCCACAACACATTGATCAACAGTGTCACACAAATAGAGCACACACGCTCACCAAGTGCAGGATTCAAACCCCTACCTAATTACTTCATGCTACTAGAGGAGTACACATTAACACAACATGCTATGCACATTACTGGGAGTTCTCTTTTCCACAGGTATATTTGTAGGATGGTTACATCATCAGACTTGACAAAGGTTAGTTTACCGCTTCTGAGGTCTCTTACTACTCTCCTAAAATGTTGCTCCTTCCCAAAGAAACAACACACATACAGTTGTCGAGTGCAGGATTCAAATGCCTGCCTAACTACTTCATGATACTAGAAGAGTATGCATTAACATGACGCGCTATACACATTACTGGGAGTTCTCTTTTCCACAGGTATATTTGTAGGATGGTTACATCATCGGACTTGACAAAGGTTAGTTTACCGCTTTTGAGGTCTCTTACTACTCTTCTAAAATGCTGCTCCTTCCCAAGGAGACCACACACAAACACATTCACACAGTTGTCCAGTTCAGGATTCAAACCCCTATCTAGCTACTTCATGATATTAGAGGAGTACGCATTAACACGACACGCTATCCACATTACTGGGAGCTTTCTTTGCCACAGGTATATTTGTAGGATGGTGACATCATCAGACTTGACAAAGGTTAGTTTACTGTTCTTGAGGACTCTTACTACTCTCCTAAAATGTTGCTCCTTCCCAAGGAGACAACACACAAACACAGTTGTCCAGTGCAGGATTCAAACCCCTACCTAACTACTTCATGATTCTACAGGAGCATGCATTAACATGACGCACTGTACACATTACTGGGAGTTCTCTTTTCCACAGGTATATTTGTAGGATGGTGACATCCTCAGACTTGACAAAGGTTAGTTTACCGCTTTTGAGGTCTCTTACTACTCTCCTAAAAGGTTGCTCCTTCCCAAGGGGATAACACACACATGCTTGTCCAGTGCAAGATTCAAACCCCTACCTACCTACCTACTTCATGAGCATACATTAACACGACATGCTATACACATTACTGAGAGCTCTCTTTTCCACAGGTATATTTGTAGGATGGTGACATCATCAGACTTGACAAAGGTTAGTTTACCACTCTTGAGGTCTCTTATTACTCTCCTAAAAGCTTGCTCTTTCCCAAGGAGACAACACACAAACACACAGTTGTCCAGTGCAGGAATGAAACCCCTACCTAACTACTTCATGATACTACAGGAGTACACATTAACATGATGTGCTATACACATTACTGGGAATTATCCTTTCCACAGGTATATTTGTAGGATGGTGACATCATCAGACTATAAGAAGTGGGTTACATTAGGTGACATTAGATGGGCTACATTGAAGGAATGTCTAAAGACTTTGGGCATGTGATCATCAAAGGTGAGTTTACTATCTACCTGTGTCCCCAGGGCCATAATGACTTTCTCCGTACATGCTGGATTACCACCTATGTGGTAATTTGTGTGCACTTTATTTTACCCAAAGGGGATGAATATGCATTCTTTGCCATTCAGCTTGAGGGCATTGTTTTGACACCAGGTATCTGCCTCTGTAAGACACTTCTGGAGGATGTCTGTGTCAGCTGTACAGTCAATTATGGACCACAGTTACCATTCATCTGCAAACCTGTTCAGTCATATACCTGCCATGCTTCCCTGTACCTCTGAGCAGTATCTACTGAACAGGTGGGGTCCCAGGACCAAGACCTGTGTGATGCCATTTGTGACTGGCTTAGAGTTGGACATGGCACCCGCAACTATGAACATGTGTGTTTGATCTGTGAGCCACTTGGCCATCCATCCTGTGACATAGCTGTTAATGTTCAAGCTGGTACACTTGTCCATGATGATGGAGTGGGGAATGGTGTGGTAAGCCCTTAATGAGGTACAGGTGGGCTGTGTGAACTACTTTCACCTCCATCTATGTTCATGGTAACTGTTTTAAATAACTCAACTAGGTTTGGGAGCCAGGCTCTGCCTTTAACAAGGTGAAGTTGTGTAGAGTCCAGTGTCTGGAGATCTCCAATGTCTCAGTGTATGGGTTCCCTGACAATTGGCTCAATAGCTCTGTAGACCCGGCTGAGTAGACATATTGGGCAATGGTTTCCAGGTTCTGTTTTGGCACATCCTTTGTGGAGCTGGATGACTGTTAGTGTATTCCATTCTTTGTGTACATAGCCTGTGGTACAGTTGAGTCTAGACAGTGAATGTAGGTGAGTGTGTAGTTCCTTATGGGCCAAGTGTAAGACGCAGCCTGGGACAACATACAGTCACATTGATGCTATGTTCTTAGCTTTGGTGAGGGCTGTCTTTACCTGCATGTCCATGACGTCTGGGTCTCTGCATCCTTCTGTGATGGACGCAGGACCTTTTGGGGGTGATGGGGGGGAGTTTACACTGAACTTGTCCCCCTGGATGTGGGCAGTGAAAGGTGGTTTGGTGTATTTCATTCCTTTTTTCAGTAGCTGACAGCATATTTGGAAGTTGACACCTACATGTCTGGTATAGCTACCAAAGGCTTTGTGGTTGTTATTCTTACATTCCTTGGCTACTTGTCTTTAGAAACCATCCTTGGATTATTTTATGAGCGATCATTGTTTCTTCCTGATAATGATCAGTGATGCCTTTCCTTTAGTGAAGTTGGATCTATCATGTGTTCATTTTCTCCTTCTCTTGTCTAGCTTATTTATGGACAACAAACACCTGCTTGTTGTCCTATTTTTGGAGGAGTGCATCTTGGTTTTATTTGTGATGTCTCATTCCATGCATTCCTGTAGATGCTCATAGGATGCACTTGTAAATGTTTCTGCAGATTGCATACCATTATCCTATAGCAAGAGGTCTTTGGAACTTTCCACTTTGGTCTTGGGAAGTGTGCAGTTTGCTTTTGCAAATGTCTTCACAGTGGTTTCATTGACTGGGTGTGGGGGCGGGATGTGGATGTCCAGTGTGATTACTTCATGATCTGATATTCCCAGTGAGGGGTTTATCTCTGTTGTGGAACACTGGTACCTCATGTTGGTGATGATCATGTCCAGTATGTTGTCACCTGTAGTGGGCATGCTGACCAGCTGTTCCAGGGTGTTAGAGTTTCTTAACTGTAGGACACATTGGGCAAAGGACGTTGTATATGAGTAATTCACACACTCAGTGTTTGTGTAGTTGTAATCTCCTCATATAATGGTGTTTGATAGGACCATTATTTTTGCCATTGTTCTCTGGAATACTGAGCGAGGTTCCTGAGACAAGGTACATGATCTGTAGCAGGCTACAATCTGATGGGCAGCTTTGCCCAATGTTATGGTTATGGTCTCCAAGGCCTCATGCTGTGCCAGTAACCTGAAGGTGTGGATATCCATAAGGTAAATGGCTACACCCCTTCCTTTTGTATTTCACTCGTGGTTTTGGGTCCAAAGGTCAGAGTGATTGTGAGTGTTTTACGTGGATCATATCCAGCAGCTCTATGTTTGACATAGCTTTGTATGTTAGGCAGTGAACACCTCTGAGTAGGCGATATGCAAGGGAGTACGGATGGAGCATTTTGCGATGGTCTGTGTATGGCATGTATTTCAGGCCACTAATGCTCTTTGTGAGGTATTGCTGCTGGCTTTCCAGTTGTTGTAGTTGTCTTGTGAGGTACATAGCAACAGTGGCATTGTACTCTTTTATAGTTCTAGTGAGTGGTGAGTAGAGGGGAACAATGTCCTCTTTTATTCTGCATGAGACACATTTTGTGATGAGGTGTGCCACATAAGAGGGTTTCCTGACTACTGTGGGAATGTGCTTATCACAGTTGTATCCACTGTCCACCTGTGACCCAGGGTCTCTTGTCACACTTACAGTGTGAGGTATACTACCACCTATGTTGTAGTTCTTGGCTACAGAGATTTTAACAAAGGTGATGATAATGCACCTTTTGGCATTGAGCTACAGCCCATTGCTTGGATAACAGCCATCTGTCTCAGTGAGGCCCTTTTGTAGGATGTCCACATCTTTAGTGTTTATGATGATGGCTCCTAGTTTGCAGTCCTCTGGAAACTTCAGTAGCCACAGACCTTCCATGTTAATGTTTACTTCAGGGAAGTAGATACTGCACAGCCTGGGAAGTTATCTAGTCCCATGGCTGCTGTGATACTGGCTTCGGAGAGTGTTTTTTACCTGTGCAGCTGTGATGACAGCAACTTTGCAGTCTTCCATTATAGACATGTGCTCTTTCATGGGTGAGAGGGGGGTAAAGTTAACACTGATCCTATCTGCCAGGATGTTGCCAATATCAGTTGGCCCTGTACATTTAGTGCCATTGAGCTCTAACTCAGAACAGATCTGAGTGTAACCATGACATGGACCTGTCTGTTGGGCAGAGATCTCCTGCGTAGACAGTATGCAACAGAGTACAGCTTGGGTTACATTCATTCTTGTTGCATGGGGCAACTATTTGAGGCCAGTAATCCTCTTGTTAAGGTACTTCATTGGTCTTTCTAGCTGCTGAACGTGCCTAGTCAGATTCATCGCAAGTGTGTTGTGGTACTCTCTGACAGGTCTGATGACTGCTGAGTAGTGGCAACCTCCTTTGACCTACATGCACAGACCTTGGCAGTTTGAGTGAACACATAGCAGGATTTTCAGACCACTTTGTGAATGTGTTTCTGGAAGTAGAGATGACTATACACATTTGTCCATAGATCACTTATTATCACATCCGTATTTAGCCTGTGTGTGAGCATGCCCAGTATGACCTTTCAGTATCTTCCTGCCTGACATTTGCTTCATTTCTTTAAGTGTGTGAGCATGCCCAGTATGACCTTTCAGTGTGATGCTGAATGAAATCCACTACATTTGTTGGAGTGTGTGAGCACGCACAGTATACACATTTATACTATATGTGTATGGTAAATCAAGGTGTATTTTTACAGCAGGGCTCATCTTTGTGTCATAGATCAACAGGGATCATGCTGTGCCTGCAGGGCTTCCATGAGACACTTTGCATAGACTTATCAACATTTCTACATACAGGGGGGACAGCTATTCTTTGTACATTTCTACCTGTGGGTACACCGGATTGTTACTGTGGGTGTACATAAGATGTGGGTTTCACCTGACACTTATACACATTTGCTGTGCCTGCACTGCTATGTACAGGACACCATTACAGTCTGTACTGTTGCCTATCGTACTGGCTTGAGGCATACTACTGTACTACAGATCTTTTCATCCATTGTCACATATATTAGCTTGCAACTTCATAGCCTACACAACCCACATCTCAACGCCTGGCCTGATGTTCTCTGTCTGCACAGGCATGTGGGTGAGGTTACCCATTTGCCTCATTAGGGGCATGATACAGCATTGCTTTGTGTTTGCATTAGTGTACAATTGTCCTGCTGTGTCTGTGCCAATGTAATGCTATCATAGCTTAGTGGTTCTGACTATAGTGCACAGTATCCTGAGTTCAAGCCCTGTCACTGCTTTTTATTTTCATGCTGACCAGACCAGACTGCTTAAGGAACAGTAAAGCAGATATGAGCATGTTTAACTGACTTTGCTCAACTTTGCCTGACCTTGGCCAACATTGCACGAGCAATTTTGTTTACATATACTAGATACTGGTAAAAGCTGCTTAGCACTGCTTTATATTGCTTAAAACATAGCAATCATGCCTCAGGTGGTGCTGCAGGGCTGCCTATGTCAGATGCATATACTACACTCCCTATAAATGTTTGGAAACAGGTAGTGTCAAGTTAGGCATCCCTTTTATTTTATGTGCGAGTCAGAGAGAGGTATCATTTCCAGGGTTCCTACTGAGCCAGTGTATGTGCTATGTGTTGCCTCTTTGCCAAGGCCAAGGCATACTGGGCATGCCTCCTTCTGCCTACTGGGGCAGGCTCAGGTTGTTCTTCCTCCAAGTCACGCTGTGCCTGTGCAGGCCTTGGCAATGGTGGGGGGCTGTTTGGCCCTGCCCCATGCTGTTCCTGCTGCAGCTGTTTTCACAGGATCATATTGTGTAGCATGGCACATACCATGACAATTTGGGTACATGTAGTTGGTGAGTACTGCAAGGCTCCACCAGATGTGTCCAGGCACCAGAACTGTGACTTGAGCACCCCAAACACACGCTCGATTACATTTCGTGTTTGTGCATGTGCCTCATTATGGAGTTCTTGTCCAGGTGTGTGTGCATTTCTGATGGATGTCATCAGCCACGGCTCCAGTGTGTATCCAGCATCCCCCACTAGGTGACCGTCAGGGATGTCCCCATTTGCAAATGTCTGGTATAGCTGCAACAGATTCCAGATATGGGAATCGTGGTAGCTTCCAGGGCAGCCAGCACACGCATTCAGTATTATGCCCTGGGCATCGCACATGACCTGGCAGTTGATGGAGTGGAAGCCCTTGCGGTTGATGTAGGCCCTACCCCACTCACCATCTGGTGCTTTGATGTGTATGTGCATGCAGTCAATTGCACCCACTACCTCAGGGTATTCCGCTATTTGCTGGAAGAGATGCATATTGCTGGCCAATACCTCATGGGAATTGGGGAAATATACATGATCACCGACATGTGCTGACATGGCATTCAGGAACTGGTGCAGTACCCTTGATGCTGATGCCTGTGAAATCCCCATCATATCACCAGTTGGTCTCTGGAAGGTACCTGTTGCTAGTATTCTTAGGCCAACACATACCTTGGTTTCCACTGGGATGGGTTCCCCTCTGTTGATTCTGTGTGTGAGGCATGGCCTGCACAGCTCAACAATTTGTTGCAGGAGCTCTCTGTCCACTCTATAGCGCTCCACTATCTCCAACTCATGTAGCCCCTGGTAGGTTACCCTGGGTCTGTACACTCTTCTCCGTCTCCTCACTGTGGGTTGCTCAGCAGCATTCGCAATGGCACCACCCTCAGCATCTTGCACATGTTGCCTTATAACAGCAATGGCAGCCCCTAACATTTTTATGTCTCAGTTTAAGCTTTTTAAGTTTTCACTTCTCTTTGTTGACTGCAGTGTTGCAGTGTTTCTGAGAAAAACATGGGGGAATGTTCTTTGCAGAGTTTTAAGTGCTGGGCTGGGCTACTGTACTGCCTGTGTAATTGGCTGATTCTGATTGATTTCACCTATCAGCTATGCTAGTTCTCCTTGGTTAACTTCCTACTACTTCTTTTCCTTCCTTTTTCCTTTCTGTTTCCACAGGGGGCAGCACCGTGCAAGCAAGTGCAAACATGTGTACACGAGTGCACACACGCGCACACAGGCTTACACAAGCTTACACAGGCTTAGGCGGGTGCACATTCGTGTATACAAGCTTAGACAGCCTAACACAGGCTTACACGGGCACACACGTGTGCACACGCATGCACACAGTGTAAGCAGCTTTGCAAGAAACTTTAGTGATAGCCACGGCGTACACCTTCGGTTTCTGGGTTTCAGTTTAGACAACTATAGACACACCTCTCCTAGTCCTGAGTAACTCAAAACAAACACATGCCACTCTGCTCCAATAAGCTTACAGTCTTTTTGATACATACCCCCTCATGATGTCACCCATCTTCTACTCTGTTACTCCCCTTATCCTACTCTTACACTCTAAGGACATGGTTCACGTAGCAGGAAATATTGGGATTCACTATCCTTATCCTTATTTGCATAGGATTGCCTACTAATGCTTGCTTACATCTCTCAGACTGAGCTTCCCCCATTAGTAACCACTACTCAGTAGCCATGTTGTCTTCAGCCTGCCATTCACTTGCATGGCAGATGAATATTTTGAATTAAATCATATTTGTGGCTTTTAAATTCTTGATTTTCTGATTTTTTTAGTGCACCACACATTTGCGTGCTGCTGCGCCACGTTTAAACATCGGAGATCGAGGAAAAAAAAATTTTTTTATATTTTGCAACACATAAAAATGCCACTGGCCATATATTTGGCCATTGGCATGCTTCCTCAACTGGATGCATCCTTTATTTGGAGCTGTCATGGCTCCGTTTTGCTATTTGCAGACCGGTACTCAGTTGCCAACCGAGTACATTTCTGCAAATAACACTACTCTTGCTCGGACAGGTTAGTGTTTCCTGGATTGCAAATTTACCTCATTTGCATACCTTTCAGCAGCAGATGAGGTAATTTGCATAAACTAACACTGTCCGTGCAAGAGTCGTTTTAGGAGCTGTCTTGCACGCCCCTGCCGGCTGTTCCTGGATCGCTCGGCTGATATGTTGGCTGCATGGAGTCTTACTCTACTCTTAGACTCCGTGCAAGCCTTCGTGAATCTGGCCCGGGGACTCTGTGGATTTAAGGTTTCATGCCTTTTTTCGCATTCATTCATTGGCCCAACAACCTTTAAAGCTTCTCATATATACATACAAGAGGTGGCAGTTATACCTCAAGTAAGACTTTTCCAGTATATCCAGATTTAAACAAAAATCTATTTAGAGGAAGAAGATTAAGAAAGAATAATTAAAATGTTGGTTGGTGCTCAGAGGGTATTATCGTTTTGGCAATTTGACTGAAATGTAGACCCAGAATGTAAATGGTAAGCTCATATATGAAAAAAAACTGAACTGCTTGAGGGGAGTTTGGATTTTTCTGTTAGCTATGATGTTTAAGTTATCAGATGAAAGGTTAAGAATTTAAACTATTTTTGATTATGTAGAGGGGTAAATAAGCCACAGTAATTTCCCTCTTTTTACTTCTTTTAGTTTCAAGCTTTCTTAAACATTAATTCAGGTTTATCTTCCATTACTTTTAATTGGTTGCGCACTGCACATTTTTTATCATATTGTATCATCTTTATATGTTATAGCTGTAAAGGACTATCAGTACAGGGTGTTTGCTTGTATGTTTGTTTTGTGTCCTGTGTTTACAAAATAAGTGAGTTGCTTATTGCTTGAACAGCCTCTTCACGTGCTCCAAAATGTAGCATTACTATACACCTCAGTCATTTTTTCTTTGTAACATACTTCCATTGTTCTGGGTGGCACTTTGTGTCTTTGGCCTCACTCATAGCTGAAATATGTTCAGGTTTGTATCAGCTCTTGTAAAGCTAAAACACACACGCACACACACACACACACACACACACACACACACACACACACACACACACACACACAGACACACACACACACACGCACACATGTACTTATGCACATACACAAACAAAAATGGTCACAAGTGTGTTTGTGTTTTATCAATGAATGTACTCTGCTTTCTTTATATTTAATTTACCAGCTAAATAACAAAGAGAAACAAAACAATTTTTTCATTTTACAAGCTTGCACTAAACACATATGGACAACTTATAAAATGTAACAGATTTTTCTGGATGGAATGCCTAGCATGGTTTCCACATGACAGAAGGACTGTAGTTTTGCTCCTTTCTCTTAATGTCATGGGCAAGTATTATGACAGTGGTTTAGTTCTCAAACTACCCATTCAGCAAATTAAGTGGGTACACAGTTTTAAGTAATAGTGATTACAATAGCACATCCCAGAATGATTCATTATGGATCCCAGAAGGATTCATTAAAAATCTCAGAAGGATTCCCCTTTCATGGATGCTGTTAAATATAATATGTTATATTTACAGGAAATGCATGCAAAATAAAACACCATTGTCAGAGCTACTGCTTTACTTAACAAAGACAAAACAAAGACAAGTGAATTTATACCTTACTGTCAGAGCTTATTGGCTTCTTACATTCCTCACAGGTGTTGGAGTACAGAGTCTCAAAACATTTCACACAGTATGGGTTGTCCTCTCGCAGAAGGTATTTCTTCCCAAAAAGGGACTCTTTGCAGTAGTGACAGTCAAAGCGTTCTGTCATCTTGGCTCAAGGTAGGCTGCACAACTCTGCTTCTAGAAACAAAAAGGAAAAGGTTTCATCATTATAGCAGACAAAGTCAGCATTTCATCAAAATGATCATATTATTCACATTATTTAATTTATATTATTATCTAAACTTACTTAAGGAAAAAATATAACAGTCTAATTTAAAATGAAATGAAAGCCACAAACTCAGAACTGGGTGTATTAACAACTTTTTGCACACTGATGTTCTCATTTGACAAAGCATAACAAAATGGGTTCCTATCACATAGTCGAACTTTTACAAGTTTGAACCTCATATGGTCGAGACCATAAGTTCGAATTTGTAAAAGTTCGAGCGTTTGAATAGAAATCTCCATAAGCAGATGTTTCCATTTTGTTCAATGGGGTGCGATCTCTGAGTTGGTATATTTAAGTAGCAGGGGATGTGGGGGTGCGGGGGGGGGCTTGCCCCCTGCTTAAAACAGTTTAATTTGTTTTCCGTTGTTTTTTAATCCATAGTCAAAGTTTTGTAACTTCGAACATAATGGTTCTAACATTACATGTTCTAAGTTATAAGACTTCGACTATGTGATATAGACACTAACAAAATGTCACATTTTATTTTTTTTCACGTCTTGACATAAGTAATAAAACTCATTCAAAGAAGTATTACCAGTGTATCAGTACTGTGCCATAACCAGAGGGAAAAGACTCCAAAATATAATGTCCTGAGTTTTTTAATAAATTTTTAGTATGTTTTTTAATTATTTAGCAAAGTCTTCAGACTCCAGTAGTGTTCTCATTTTTCTGAAATACTCCAACTTTCCTGGTACAAATGAAGATAATGGGGACTACTCAGACAAGTTCTGAGGTAAGTTGGAACTACCTGTTTGTGTCTTTCGGCTTTTCCCGGTTAGGGGTTGCCACAGCGGAACTCTTTTCTGCTAATGATTGGTAGTTGATTTTTACGTGCCGAGTTACCAGCCCTGACACACAACCTTCAACGAAGGTAAGCCCTTTCACACATGTCTCCACACAGAAGACGCTCTAGCGGAGAATCGAACCGGATAGTGTCTTAGTGTGAGGCGATAACACTACCGCAGCACCATCACTGCGGGTCTAAGTTGGAACTACCTAATGGCTGGTATTGGTGCTTTTTGTCTAGGGAGCTTTACCATGGTGGAAGGCATTGCATGACCTTATCATACATAGATTTAAGTTGTTTCACTGTTTATGATCACAGTATTATCACCTCTGGGAAATGTTTTGAGAAGAGGGTGCAGCCAAACAGGAATCTAAAAAAAAAAAGACACCCATGATGATTCAGTTAAAGAATCAGAGTACATCACTTAGAAAAAGAATATTCGGTCCTATTCCTGGAGCAAGGCTGGTTAGTGGTGTTCTCTGATGAGCACCTAGTGGCTAGGTGTTCCATGCAATCAAGCCACGTTCAACCCAGAAAAGTTATGTGAAGCCACATTATTGTCTCATACCTGCATGGAGAAGGGTGGTGGGAGGACAAAACCTTGGCAAAGGAAACTGGCTAATGGTATGGGGGGTGTCATCTCACCATTGGAGAAGGGTGCTATAGCTTGTGAGGGAAGTCTGAAAAATAAACAGGTACATTTATTTGCTTTTACCTTTGTGTACAACATTGGTTCTGCAACCAAAATTTCTTAAATTGAGGGTGATGTCTCTCTTGCTTCCTACTTTGAAGCTTACCCTAAGTAGAGGACCCTGGCAGCTGTAGGGATGCTCACCAGCCCTTGACTGTATGGTATACAGTTGGAGTTTGTGCCTGTATATGAGAGGGTTGCCTTATTGTGACTGTAAGATACTGAATTATAAACTGTTGTTTCTGAATAAAGACTTAGCTGTTTGGAGAATTCATCCTTGTTTGAGACCAGCAGTGCAATGCCTATTAGGGCATAAAGTACTGATGATCTGGCTCTGCTGGCAAACTTCAACATATATATGGAGAATGGTAGAAATATCAGGAAAGGCTTGCAGGAGCTGAAACTGAGTGGTAAATTAGTTTTCGACTTCTGTGCTAGCAAATATCATTATTTTAATTGTTATTTAGGCAAGCCCACTGGACACAAATGTCCCTTTTCAAGTGCTAAATAGGAATAGTATCTGGTTAAGTTATTGTTCAATGTCACACAGCTTGGAAGCAGAAATTCAGGGAATCGTTTTTAAGTTTACAGGAAAACAGCTCATTAATGCCTCATAGTTTTTGTGACACCCATGCCATGGCCCAGCAATCAAGGAGCCTCAATCCTCACCATTAACACCAGAGAGGGTGTTTCATATATGAGGAAAGGATAACAAATACACACAGAGTGCAATTTCCCTTAAGAGCACACAGAGATCACAGTCAGTCCAGGGCTGGTCACTCCCTTGCTCCCCAGGTCCCCAATAAGACTCCCCACTGGCACAGCTATAGGGTCCAGATCTCAGCCTAGCTGGGCAAGCTAAAATCTCCAGCACCCTCTCTGTCCAAATGTGCTTTGTGTCCCTGCCCAAGTAGCTGACACACCCACACTTTGAGATAAGAGTTTACACAACCACACAGACATTTCTGGGGAAGGCTGGCACAGGTTCTCCAGCTGTGCCCCTTTTTACCCAGACTATACGGTA
>NC_056735.1:867303257-867308257 GCF_019279795.1 Protopterus annectens
CTTTCTTACGTATGATGATTGTACGATTTGACCAAGTGAATGTCACTTATATATATATATATATATAAAATAAAATGTTGACTTAAAACAGACCATAAAATTTAATAATCTTTCTGTATTACAAACACTGACTGCTTGAGTGCCAGAGGTTTTTATAAATACATGCCTCTTTCTTTCATGCAGTTCCATGCCTGTGTGTGAGTGGTATAATTTAATGTGACATGATAAGTCTAGGATGACCTAATTGCCCATACTTTACCCTTTTTGCAATAAAGCAGTAGAAAACCAAAGTAAACTAAACTAACATATGTTCTTGCAGCCCTGGTTTAGCAGCCACACCTGTAGCAGTTCAAACAGAAATTGGATGCAAAGTCCACTGGGGGGGGTGGGGTGCAACTCCGTAGAACTTTGTTAGTAGAAAGCACTGGTAGTGCTGCAAATTACTTGTTTTGTCACTGTCAAGCAAAGATCACAAGTGTAGACATGTACTTTATTGTACATTGGCTTATACTAAATGCAGCATTGACACAGTTTAGCTGGAAACTCGGTTTATCCATGTATACATCTGACCTTAGCAGGTTAACTAAATGCCATACTCGGCCCAAAGATAACATCATAAAATGCATAACATTTTTTCTAAGCTGGCCACATGAAGAAATAAACAAACCAGTTGTGTATCTGATAATATATCATTTTGTAGGAGTTTACTTTGCTTTTGCAATTGTATTTTCTTTGAGGAAACTGCATGCACAGATTTGTGGTAGCACATTTTCTTATGGTTTCTGCCAACAGCATCCTATTGCATGAACTATTATTCATTTTACATATATTACAGAGAGAAGATCACTAAATTTATAACACCACTTGTGTTCCTGTCTAAAACACAAATGCATGCACGTATATACACACACACACACACACACACACACACACACACACACACACACACACACACACACACACACACACACACACACACACACACTTTCTCTCTCTCTTTCTGTGTCTCCAAGATTCTTCAAAATCTTCATGTGTATCATTTATATGTACATGCACACCAACACAGACGTACATACATGGAATACATATCATTATATCAGAAAAATGGCTACAGAAAATGTCCTGATTGATTAGGACTCTACACTTTTTCCAGTGGTAGCACAACCCTGGTGCAAGTGTTTTTGTGGGGGAGGGGCTATGTGCTCCCAAACCTGTACAGATCGATGTGCTAGACTGTATTTTATTTAAATTTGTTAACTGGGGAATAGCACTGATCTCCACAGACTTTTTGTTTCATTCTCAGGAGCGTTGTCTGGTTTAGTAACTTCTCAAAGTTATATAATTAGGTAATGGAGGCTAAATGAATCAAATCGTGCAACACTGGAGCAGAGAAAACAGCTCCATAATCCTCTCTACCAACTGTCAGACAGATTTTACCAAGGGCAGATACACATTTACAATTACAAAACAACAAACTGTAATTTTATAATCAGAAATGTCAAAGTATCAGACCAATCTCTTTGCTCCCCCCAAACTAGCAAGGAAACAAGGCTGACACATGAGACTTTCCAGTAATTACTGCTACTGCTGATGATTATTGGATTTGCTGATTACACATTACTTATTTGTTTCTGACAGCTTTGTTTTGGGACATCATTTGTTACAGAAACCAAAGGGACATCTGCGTGTGATGTTCCATGATTAAACTCCAGATGTGGTGGAGGGTTGGGAGGGTCAGAGTGACAATACATGGCCCATTAGTTGCATCTCACTGTCACCCCATGGAATCACTCTTGGAATGCAGTCACATGTTGTAGGACACAGTATGAACTTGACTGGTTTGTGGCAATGCACAGAGTAGTGAAGATACATGTAAACGTGCTTCACAGCAGTTCAGCAAGTGGTAGAGGGCAACCCGCCATGTATGGAAATGACTACATAATGACATGCAAATTAATGCATGTACTCCAGTGAGGAAATAATGATATGCAAATGTATAAAATGAAACCAGTATCGTTACTCATGGTAATTTTGGGAGGAGCTTGTATACCAAACTGCATGCCTTTACAAAAGCTCAGAACGAGTGGGAACTAGCTGCATTGCAGACAGCAACGATATTCAATGTTGCAGCAGGACTTGCTCAGCATAATCTCATTATTCTTAGTGCTGACAGCTCCTAGCTGTAGGGTAATGTTACACACGGCAGCAGCAAAGGTGTTATCGATTGGGAATTACATGCCAGAAGTAGAACAAACGGGATATGGCTCATCACTTCCATTTTGATAGGAACACTGTAAGGATTGTGGCAGATTTGTGCCAACCACAAGTGTAATATACAAGATTCCTAGACTTTGAAAATACAAATACCCTGGAGCAGCTGGTCTGCACTCCTGCTGGGGGAACAAATGTTCAGGATCTGATACTCAGAAATATGGGAGAACACTGCACCTCCCATGTGTGATGTCTTCACTGGTAAGATCAGATCACAAAGCATTCTCCTTGGAAATTAAGGTAAGACTAGATCTACCACTGAACCTAAGAGCTTTAAAAACTTTTCTAAGGCCAGCTACCCGGATTAAGTAATGGCACAGTTAGATTCCAAAGCCCTCCAAATCCTGAAAAGACAGTAGCCTATGCAGAACAGTACACTAAAGTCCTGTATGACCCCATAAACAACTTCATAGAAACAGTGGTATCAAACCGAAATAAGCCCAGGTCAAATCGCAAAACAAGCCACCCTGGTAGACCCCTGGTCTTAATAGATTGTACAACAAGAGAAAGAAAATCCTGTCAAGAAGTAGGCGAGACTGTGCAGAACAGAGCAATAAATCCCTCATTAGTTTAAATAAGTAGATCAGGGAATTTGTAAAGTATCTGAAAGCTGACTATAAGGTAAAAATAGCCTCTAAAGTTAAGGATAACCATAAGGCATTTTTCAGCTCTGTCCACGATCTTAAAGACAAAACCCAACAATGTGCAGAATTAGTTATCAATGCCATCTCCTTCATCCACCTGGCTGACACAGCTTATCACTTATCTGCTGGCTGATAAATTTAACTCAAGCGTCACTCTCCCATCACTCCTCATTCTTCCCCAAGTAATACTGTCCACCACTGCCTCTCTTCCACCAATTATCACTACAGAACAGGCAGCCACAGCTCTCTCCAAAGGTAAAAACATGGGGCATCAATAGAGCCTGACCATATATCAGGCTGCTTCTTAAATAATTGGAATAGTGACCTATCAGGCCCAATAAGATTGCTATTTTCCCACAGCTTCCAGACAAGTTTTGTTCTGACAGAGTGGAGAACACCTACAATCATACTGTTGCATAAGGGTGGACAGTCAACTGACTTGGGTGACTTCAGACCCATAAGCTTGAGTAATCTTGTTTGTAAGGCCATGGAAAGAATAACCATGGCCCTTTTAAACAAAGACATAGGAAACCTCCAAACACACATGTATCTGGTACTTACAGGTACAAATATATTCTGCAGGGCTGAGACTCTCTGTTAGGTACTAGATGCATGAATGAGAGATGTATAGGCCTCATACAGTAGGTTAACAAATTACTCATAAAACTAAAAGATAAAGGTGAAGGGGACATGTGTTTCCTGTGATATATATATATATATATATATATATATATATATATATATATATATATAGCTAGTTGTCTTTACATACTTTAACATCTTGTCTGACAACTTTGTTACTAATATTATAAATGACAAGAAAGTATCTTAACTTGCAACATTTTATGTATATACTGTTGACAATCAATATCTTGTTATTGTATTAAAGCCAACAACCTATAATGTTGTTTACTATTGCTGCAACTTTGTATCTCTATCATGTACATGATGTGGAGCTTTTCTTCCCGGGCATCTGCTGAAAAAGGACCTGCGTCCATTTGGAATTTCCCGGTAAACAAATGTAAATAAAAAAAAAAAAAAAAATATATATATATATATATATATATATATATATATATATATATATATATATATATATATATAATTCCTGTGTAACAGCACTGCAGTTTGTAGTCTGTGGTTTATTGCAGTAGTCTCTAGAGGTGGAGAATCACAAGTCCAAGAACACCACAGCAGCTGTGAATAAAACACAAACAGAGATGATCCCATTAAGGCGATATTTAAATGCCAGCATCTACAGCTACTGGTAGACCACACAGCAATGACTGTGTGTGCTACTGCTATGTTTTATGTTGGCAAGAAGAAAGCCGGGATACTGAGTTTTAGAATTTCATGCAACTCTGTGGTGGTACTGGTGCAAGAAAATCAAAGTTATGAAGTGTTATGTACTTTCAGTTATCATCCTGAATCTGAAGGCAAAGTCAGCACAAGACTAACACAGAATGTTAAATTAGTAATGTTTACGTCTTCATGACAAAGACTCAGTTACATACATTTATTTGGTAAGGTGTAATACAGAAATGTAATGGAGGAACACAGCTGCAGAAAGCAGGCCAAAAAAGTCACTGTAAAACAAATATTCATAAGAAAATTTTGCCAGATTTATCTTTAAGCCTACAATTAGTTTAGTTAATTAGAATTAGAAAATATATTAATGCCAATTGCTGAGATCTGGGGGCTTTTATACTACTCACTAGCTCAGAAAAAGTTGCAATTTTTAATGATAAAATATAAACTATAGTTTAACTGTTCTTTAAAAGTAGTACATTACAACAGGTAAGACATTTAGGATCCTCTACCATTTCTCCCCAACTATCGCTAAAGAACAGGTCCTCACTGTACTCTTCAGAGCTAAAAACACTGCATCAGTGGATCCCGATAATATCCCAGAAATGCCTCCTAAAAAGCTTGAAACATGACGTGTCAGGCCCACTAGAATCTCTGTTCAACTATAGCCTCCAGACAGACTTCATCCTTTGGGAATGAAGGACTGCAGCTGTCATCCGCTACACAGGGGCAGACCATCAACAGACCCAGGAAACTGGAGACCCATAAGTTTGACTA